>NW_025214985.1:32725-41793 GCF_004010195.1 Chiloscyllium plagiosum
CTTTCTCTCTCTCCTCACCTCTCCTTCTGTCTCTTTCTCTCTCTCCCGCATTCTCTTCTCTCAACTCTCTCGCCCACCTCTTTCTCTCTCAACACCCCTCTCTCGCTCCCTCTCTCTATCTGGCACCTGCTTTCTCTCTCGATTCGTCTCTCTCTCTTGCTCTCTCGCTCTCTCTTTCTTTCTCTTGCCACTTCTGTCTCTATCTTGCCCCCGCGCTCCTCCTCTCATTCCCGTCCATCTCTCGCACACTATTTCTCCCTCACTCCTTGCCCCTACTTCTCTGTCTTGCTCTCACGCTCTCTCTTGTCCTCACAAACTGTCTCTCGCCTCATTCTCTCTCTTGTCTCCTTTCTCTCACACCAATCTCTTGCTCCCATCGCCCTCACACACTTTTCTCGCTCTCTCACCTCCCTCTCTCTTGAAAAACGTCTCTGTCTCACCCCGTCTCTCTCTCAGCACCTGCCTCTCTCTTGCTCCCTCTCTCTCTGTCGCCCTTCGTCTCTCTCTCTCTTTCTCCCTCTCTCTCGCTCACGCCCACTCTCTCTCTCATGCTCTTTATCGCACCCCCTCGCTTTCTCGAACCTTTCGCTCTCTCCACCCTCTCTTTCTCGATGCACTCTCTCTTTCTCCGTTTTTCGACGCTCTCTGTGTCATTCCACTCTTTGACCTTCTCTCTCTTGCCCGCATCTCTCACCCAGTGTCTCTGTCTCACCCCTCAATCTCTCTCTCTCTTCCCTCTCTGTCTCATTCCCTATCTGTCTCGCTCCCTTTCTGTCTCTCCTGGCCACTTTCTCTCCAGGTCTTTCAATATCGCGCGCGCTCTCTCTCGCGCTCGCTCTCTCTCTCGCGCGCGCTCTCTCTCACACTCTCTCTCGCGCGCTCACTCCCGCTCTGTCTCGCTCCCTCCCTCCGTCTCGCTCCCTCCCTCCATCTCACTCTCTCCTTCCGTCTCGCTGCCTCCCTCTGTCTCTCTCTCGCCCTTCATCTCCTCCTGTCTCTCTTTCTCTCCCTTACCCTATCTGCCCTTGCTCATCTCTCTTTCCACCTTATCTCAGTCTCGATTCCCCCTCCCTGTCTCTCTCTCTCTCTCTCTCTCTCTCTCCCGCCCCACCACCCTCCGTTTCTCTTTGACTGAATCTCTCTCCCCCCTCCACACCTCCCTCTCTGTCTGACACACTGTCTCCCTGGTTGTTCCCTTTCCCTCCGAGGTGGTGAGAAAGAGAGTGTGTGCAGAGCGAGAGAGATCGAGGGAGAAAAGAGATGAGAAAGAATAGGGGAGAGGAAATGGGGAGTCCAGGTTGGAGTGGCGGGGGGACAGAAGGAGTTAAACCCAGCTCTTGAGCTCAGGGGGCGGAGCCCTCCCCTTCCTTAAGTATCAGGACTTGGGGCTGAGTCTGTCTCTCTCCAGCTCAGCTTCTCCACCACAAAGACACACAACAACATCGGTCACTCTGCTGCTCGGCACGCTTTAATCAACATTTTTTATTGTTTATAAATGGAAGTGATGTATACAGTCAGTGGGATGGTGCCTTTTCTCACTGGCCCCTGAGTTGTGGGAAATATTGAAATGTTTCCCTGTAACCCCACTGTGGGATTTGGATGGACAAACCAGCGCTACCCTCAGTTTGTTACCAAAGCGACAGGCTGCTCCTTCGCTGAAACACTGAACTGAATTGAAAAAAATCCCGGATGGATTGATTAATGAGGGAATTTGATGAATGGATGGATTTAGGTGAAGGGAAATATCAGCACATTCTTCAGCTGCTGCCTGAACTTAGTCTGGGTCACGGCATAAATCGCGGTGTTTGTGCAGCAACTGAGGAGCTGCAGCATGAAGCCCAATTCCCGCAAAAAGGGATGGAAATACACAGACTGATACCCAAAATACCATATACGGCTCCACATAGAAAACAGCATGAACGTTGACCATAACAGGATGAAATTGGCCGAGATCACAAACAATAAAATGATGGATTTTTTTCGGTTTCTCATTTCAGTGTCAGACTGAGCGTCCCCATTGGTGTGAGCGCGGAGTCTCCTGCGGGCTCTGCTGGTCACTAAAATGTGTCTGACGGTGAGAACATTGAGCAGCAGAATCAGGAGAAATGGGACACACGGGGTTAGAATGTGATGGAGGAGGGATCTTATCGTTTGTTCAATTCACTGACGTCCGGCCGTTCACAAACAATGTCAGGGACAGAACGTTCCGGGGAATGTCAGTTTTCGAATGTCGGGAACAGAACTTTCCGGGGAACTCCTTGACCTATACATCACCTTTCCCACTTATCCACCACACCAACATGATGTACTGTGCACAGGCTACATATTTGTTCAGCACCGGGAGCGGCACAGACCACATCATTGCATTATCTATAAACCTCAACCAGATCGTCTGACCAGCACAGTGACCTGTGCAGTGATCACCCATGAATTAATGTGTAAACCCAGGAGCAGTTACCCTCTCAGCATGTAGGACTGTGTACACCACCCCAGTGCATTGATCTGTAAACCAGGAGCAGTTACCCTCCCGGCATATGGAACTGTCTGTCCCACCTCAGTGCATTGATCTGTAAACCAGGAGCAGTTACCCTCCCTGCATATGGAACTGTCTGTCCCACCTCAGTGCATTGCTCTCTAAACCAGGAGAAGTTACTCACCCAGCATGTCGGACTATGTACAACACCCCAGTGCATTGATCTGTAAACCAGGAGCAGTTACCCTCCCAGCATGTAGAACAGTGTACCCCCCCCCCAATGCATTGATCAGTTAACCAGGAGAAACTGGAATAACAATTGGGAAGGTCTGAATTACTGACAAAAATGTGATATAAATCACAATAAACCCTCTCTTCCCAAACACACAGAGACACATCCATAAGGACAGATGGTTTCGAGAACATACCCACACACTCGATCACTTGAGAGCAGACACAGGTCACGCCTTCCCAATTCCTAATACGGAGGGTGGAAACGTTGCTGTCCTGAAGGATTCTCTTCCACTTTCCTGAAGACAAAACGGAGTTTGGGAATTTCTGTATTTTGTTCTAAATTGTGGTCGATTCTGTGTCGTGAAGAAATGTAAACAAGGGGAAAACGTATTCATCCATTTAATGGCCTGAGGGGCCTTCGGAACAGTGTCTCCTTCTCCCTGGAACGGGATCTCTTCCCACGGGATCTTATCGTTTGTTCAATTCACTGACGTCTGGCCGTTCACAAACAATGTCAGGGACAGAACGTTCCGGGGAATGTCAGTTTTCGAATGTCGGGAACAGAACTTTCCGGGGAACTCCTTGACCTATACATCACCTTTCCCACTTATCCACCACACCAACATGATGTACTGTGCACAGGCTGTTCACAAACAATGTCAGGGACAGAACGTTCCGGGGAATGTCAGTTTTCGAATGTCGGGAACAGAACTTTCCGGGGAACTCCTTGACCTATACATCACCTTTCCCACTTATCCACCACACCAACATGATGTACTGTGCACAGGCTACATATTTGTTCAGCACCGGGAGCAGCACAGACCACATCATTGCATTATCTATAAACCTCAACCAGATCGTCTGACCAGCACAGTGACCTGTGCAGTGATCACTCGTGAATTAATCTGTAAACCCAGGAACAGTTACCCTCTCAGCATGTAGGACTGTGTACACCACCCCAGTGCATTGATCTGTAAACCAGGAGCAGTTACCCTCCCGGCATATGGAACTGTCTGTCCCACCTCAGTGCATTGATCTGTAAACCAGGAGCAGTTACCCTCCCTGCATATGGAATTGTCTGTCCCACCTCAGTGCATTGCTCTCTAAACCAGGAGAAGTTACTCACCCAGCATGTCGGACTATTTACAACACCCCAATGCATTGATCTGTAAACCAGGAGCAGTTACCCTCCCAGCATGTAGAACAGTGTACCCCCCCCCCCAATGCATTGATCAGTTAACCAGGAGCAGTTAGCCTCCCAGAATGTAGGACTGTGTACATCGCCCCAGTGCATTTATCTGTAACTCAGGAGCAGTTGACCTCCCAGCATGTTGGACTGTGTAGCCCACCCCAGTGCATTGATCTGTAAACCAGGAGCAGTTACTCTCCCAGCGTGTTGAACTGTGCACAACACCCCAGTGCATTATTCTGTTAAATAGGAGCAGTTACCCTCCCAGCATGTAGGAATGTGTACGCCACCCCAGTGCATTGATCAGTCACCCAGGAACAGTTACCCTCCTAGCATGTAGGACTGTGTACACCGCTCCAGTGCATTGCTAAATAACACTGTGTTAGATTCCTGCGCAGTGTGTGGAAACTTGCAGCCCATGCTGGATGTGACAGGGTGTGCAGCACTCATCTATTTCCAGCTCCATCTCTCCATTGTGCTCTGGCAAGGGTGGGGGGGTGCAGAACGGGGGCTGTGGGTGTGAACATCACTGCCATAGAGAGACAGACATGGAGGGGTAATCAGTTTAAACAATAACAAATGAGAGTGGTATGGCAAATAGACAGAGAGGGGGAGACTGAGAGACAGTGTTATGGAAGGATGTTTTCCAAGGTTTCAGAATGCTGAAATGAAAGCATTTTAACAGCATCCTGTATCATAAGCCAGTGTTTCCAGAAATGTTATTGGTGGGAGTTCAGATGATGCAGAGTTTTAGATGAGTATTTGTTCGGCAGCTTTGTATCTGGGTGTAGGGTCAGTAGAGTCTTTGACACATTGGGCTAAATCTCACAATTTGTCTCAGTGCCATTTTCATTGAGTGAGACAGAGGGATCATCCACACTAGGCCAAGCTAATTTCCTGCTGGTATCTTATCGAACTCACCTCATTAACTACCCATCCCACCCCATGGTGTCTCTCTCATTCAATACCAGCCCGATTCTCCCACCCATCATGGCTGGAAGTATTCACTATCGCCCAGGTGTCCCTGGATATTCCATGATCCCTGACACTGCGGCCATCTTTATAAGGCCAATGGGCACATGGTTGAGCTTTCTCAGTTCGGAGCTGTCCTGCACAGTTTACCCCGAGCATAGCACACCACAGTTTGTCGACAGGGGCACCGAGGTCCTGGTGATTAGGCTTTTACAGAGGGGGACCATTCTCTTCCCAGAGGAAGTCACACCACCAGACCCACCGAGGATGGTCGAGCTCCCCACCCAGCTCAATGCTGTATCTACGGTCTGAAGAAAAGGCCAGAAATGCAGGACAAGCATCAATAACCTTCCCCGTTCTGTCAGGATAAAGTTCACCACATTTTCTCTGCTCCCTCACACTCACTGTACATCTGTTATAGCACCAACCCCCAAACAAGGCTCCTGCTCCACCACTCTCACTGCGGCATGCAGCACCTTCTCTCTCTCTCTGTCTCTGTCTCTCTGTCTCTGTTTCTCTGTCTCTCTCTGTCACCCCGTCCACTTTACCCCCCACATCAATAACACTGCATGGATACAACGCTGTCGACTGACTCCCTCTGAAAACCTCACCATTTGCCATTATCCCCACCTACACCAGCACTAACAGCAGGGCCGCCCAATCCCTCCCTCCCTCCCTCCCTTTCTCCTATTCCAGGAGAAACAGCCTGGAATAGTACAGAAAGGGCCAAGCTGGGTGGTGGAGTGCCCTGGTAGGAGCCGGAGAGGAAGGGACACCTCGTGTGGAGATTCTGAAACATCCACGTCCCACCGACCGAGTAAGAAGCAACGTTCAGTGAAGGGCAATTCTCACTTTAAACCCACTGGCAGTTCTGAGTCCCCCAGGCACAACTGAAAAGCCGTGGCCCTGATGCAATTTCCCTTTTGTGTCGAGCTGGTACAAATGGAATCTCCACGGTCTCGGTGGGCAGGAGGCTGGGCTCACAACACATTGTCACCACCACCTCCCAGGAAGGAAGCACGGAGACTCCCTCCTACACTTCCTCCTGTAAACAGCTCAGATATTGAAACTAATCTGTGATACTTACTACTCTTCTCACTTGTCCTGATATCTTCAATAATCTGTGCTCATATACACCAGCGCCCTCTGCTCCTGCACGCCCTGTATAATGGTGCAGCCTGTTTTATATCGTCGTTCATTTTCTTTCCGACTAATGTGCTTCACCTCACACAGCTCTGCATTGATCCCCAACTGCGATACACCTGCACACGACAGCATCGTGTCACTGTCTTCTTAAGAGTTCCACACTGTCCTCCATAGACTTTACAATTCTTCCAGTTTTGGTGCCATCTACAAACACTGAGATTGTCATTGTGTCACAGTCCCCATGAAACAACTGAAATCCTGCCATACTCACAAGTGTGACCAAGTGAAATACTGATATATTCCCATGGACAGAGTTGAAGAATGACGTGTTGTAAATGGAGCAACAAAAGTCCTGACACACACCAGACGGAGAGGATGAAATATTGACAAACCACAGTTCAAAAGAAATCCGGATAGATTCCACTTATCGATATTCATCAGGGTATAATGTGAAGAAATTGAAAGTGTGTACTATACCTTTAAGAGAGGGTGACTGCTGGTCTGAACTGAGAGCTTACCAGCACCTGTGTATATGAGAGGATGGCAGACCCAGAAATAATATATTGCTATCGAGCTGGAGTCGGGTAATAAGCAGTTAAGAGAAAGAGGATCCCGGAGTTGTGCATAGTTCATGTAAAATGTTCACTTTCAGAGTTAAAAAAAATAAGTTGATGTTTTATTTAAACAGTAGAATTTGTGAGTTCTTTGTCCTCATATTTTAACAGTTTACAAGGCGAATTGAGCATTTCTTTATGTTTCATTTAAGTTACCAGTTGAGCTTCACGCCGAGTCCTAACCATTACCGCGTGAGTATCTGTGCGTCTCTGTGTGGGGCAGGTCTGGCAGTCTCTGTGCTGTTTAAAGTGTTGGCAGTGGTTGAAAACCAACAGGGATCCGTTCAGAGTCGGGGAGGGAGAGGGCAGCTACTCACAGCACCATCCAAACTGATGTTTTATCCAATTACTGATCGAAATGTCCTTTAAACGTTGTAACTATCCCTGCTTTCCCCACTTCCTCTGGAAGTTCATTCCACACACATACCAGCATCTGTCTAAAATAATTACCTCTCATGACCTTTGAAAATCTTTTTCCTCACACCTTAAAATATCCCTCAGTTCTGAATCCCCGTCCAGCTTAATAATATCAAGATCAATAATATCAAAGTGAATAGTCAAGGTATTTTCTAAGGGCACGGGGAGACCAAAACTAGAGGACATAGTTGAAAGGTAAGAGGAGAAAAATTTAAAAGTCACGTGAGGGTCAGCTTTTTCACCCAGAGGGTGGTGTGCCTATGGAATGAGCGGGCAGGATGACCAGACTGGACACAGTATTCCAGAAGAGGTCTCACCAATGTCCTGTACAACCTCAACATGACGTCCCAATTCCGATACTCAAAGGTCTGACCAATGAAGACAAGTGTGTTAAACACCTTCTTACCACACTATCTATATGAGATGCAAATTTTAAAGAATTATACCTGACAGCCGAGGTCACTGTTCTACAACACTGCCAACGGCCCTACTTTTACTTGTATAACTCCTGCTCTTGTTTGATTTACCAAATCCAATACCTCGCATGAATACAAAGTAAACTCCATCTGCCACTCCTCAGCCCAGTGAGTGATACTACTACCTCCTCACCTTCCCCGTTTAATTTTAAAATTCCCTCTCCATCTCCAGGAGGCCTGCATACTTCAGCCTTGATTTTCACAAGGACCCTGAGCGAAGTTTGCCTTGTGTGGTTAGGGGGAGGAGGGAAAGATTGCAGACACAATCAGAGGGGTGTGGAGGGGAGGCTGGAATATAATCAGCGGCCAGGTATCATGTCATGGTTTTAGGAAGAAGGCAGACACATGTGAGAGTTGGGTAATACTGATCGGTGTTTTGGGGCCAGACATTATGTTCTCTCTCCGTCTCTAGTGATCAGTAATATATATCTATTCGAGATCCTTCATTGTGCAGAGTGCATCTGCAGGATTTCTTTCCCTAATATTGCAGACTACAAATAATAGCAATTAAAGACGTTCGTAGCTGCCAGAGGAGGTGGTAGAGGCTGGTACAACTACAACATGTAAAAGGCATGCAGGGTACTGACATTCCTGGAGAGCTTTTCCAGCAATTTCTGAATTTGTTCAAAAAAATGAACAAATTCATTTTAACACAGCTATTCTGAATACATTAAAGATTTTATGTTTTTAAAGACACAGGGACATATAAACCTGTCTTCAAATCGACCGAGACCATTTTCTGTTAAGCCATATGGATCTGTGTATGACAGCAGCAATGATGTGCCTACATGGAGCAGGGAGTGTGATGGAGACATAGTTTGGACAAGGAGACCTCACATGGTACAGTTTGGGAGAGGATCACATTATTGTGTGATTCAACTCAGAGGGGGAGAAAAAGTAATCGGCCCGCAAAGGAACGGCCTATTGCACGCTCTCTCCTTCATTGTTCCTCATCACAGGACGAGCTAAAAAAAATCTCAACAGTCATCGTTACCATTCTTGTTTTCATAGATTTCCTGCAGTGTAGAAACAGGCCATTTGTACCAAAACGTACATACCAACCCTCCAAAACCCGTTCCCCTACATTTACCCCTGACTAATGTAACTAACCTAAAAATCCCTGAACACTGTGGAGAATTTAGAATGACCAACCCGCCTAACCTGCACAGCATTGGACTGTGGGAGGGAACTGGAGCACCCATTAGAAGCTCACACAAACAGGAGAGAATGTGCAAACCCCACAGAGATAGTCGCCCGAGGCAGGAATCAAACCCAAGTCCCTGGTGCTGTGAAGCAGCGGTGCTAACCACTGAGCCTCCGTGCTACTCTTTGGGCTATCCCTGACCAGAATTAGTTGGAATCTCCTCACTGCCTAATGCAAAGTGAATTCAGCCAAATCCAACTGTTCCAGGATGAAATCCCATTGTTAGGAGCTTGTGTGAGTAGAATGTCTTCAGAAGCAGAGTTACATTTTAGACAATCTCTCAATTTTTACTTTTGTCATGAGTTACACTAATATCTGGGCAAAGTTCTTTCAACTTGAAATT
>NW_025214985.1:46756-52496 GCF_004010195.1 Chiloscyllium plagiosum
CGGCCCGCATGGTCACTCTGCTCACTGTTCAAGGACTCCGCCCACACGCTCACTCTGCTCCCCGCTCCGGGACCGGGTCCATATGCTCACTCTGCTCCCCACTCCGGGACCCGGTCCACACGCTCACTCTGCTCCCCACTCCAGGACACGGTCCACACACTCACTCTACGCCATGCTCCGGGCCTCGGCCCGCATGGTCACTCTGCTCACTGTTCAAGGACTCCGCCCACACGCTCACTCTGCTCCCCGCTCCGGGACCGGGTCCATATGCTCACTCTGCTCCCCACTCCGGGACCCGGTCCACACGCTCACTCTGCTCCCCACTCCAGGACACGGTCCACACACTCACTCTACGCCATGCTCCGGGCCTCGGCCCGCATGGTCATTCTGCTCACTGTTCCAGGACTTGGCCCACACACTCACTCTGCTCCCCACTCCAGGACATGGTCCGCACACTCACGCTGCTCACCACACTGGGACTCGGCGCACACACTCACTCTGCTCCCCGCTCTGGGACTCAGCACACATACTCACTCTGCTCCCGACTCCGGGACTCGGCCCACACACTCACACCGCTCCCCGCTCCAGGACTTGGCGCACATGCTCACTCTGCTCCCCACTCCGGGACCCGGTCCACACGCTCACTCTGCTCCCCACTCCAGGACACGGTCCACACACTCACTCTACGCCATGCTCCGGGCCTCGGCCCGCATGGTCACTCTGCTCACTGTTCAAGGACTCCGCCCACACGCTCACTCTGCTCCCCGCTCCGGGACCGGGTCCATATGCTCACTCTGCTCCCCACTCCGGGACCCGGTCCACACGCTCACTCAGCTCCCCTCTCTAGGACTTGGCACACATGCTCACTCTGCTCACCACTCCGGGACTCGGCGCACACACTCACTCTGCTCCCCACTCCAGGACACGGTCCACACGCTCACTCTGCTCCCCACTGCGGTACTCGGTCCACACGCTCATTCTGCTCCACACTCCGGGACTCGGCCCACATGCTCACTCTGCTCCCCTTTACAGGACTCGGCCCACATGCTCACTCTGCTGCCCGCTCCAGGACTTGGCCCACACGCCCACTCTGCTGCGCTCTTCAGGACTCCGACCACACGCTCACTCTGCTCCCCGCTCCAGGACTCGGCCCACACGCTCACACTGCTCCCTGCTCCTGGACTCGGCTCACACGCTCACTCTACTCCACGCTCCGGGCCTCGGCCCGCATGGTCATTCTGCTCACTGTTCCAGGACTTGGCCCACACACTCACTCTGCTCCCCGCTCCAGGACATGGTCCACACGCTCACTCTGCTCACCACTCCGGAACTCGGCGCACACACTCACTCTGCTCCCCACTCCAGGACATGGTCCACACGCTCACGCTGCTCACCACACTGGGACTCGGCGCACACACTCACTCTGCTCCCCGCTCTGGGACTCAGCACACATGCTCACTCTGCTCCCCACTCCGGGACTCGGCCCACACACTCACTCCGCTCCCCGCTCCAGGACTTGGCGCACACACTCACTCTGCTCCCCACTCCGGTATTCGGCCTACACGCTCACCCTGCTCCCCACTACGGGACTCGGCCAACATGCTCACTCTGCTCCCCACTCCGGTACTCGGCCTACACGCTCACCCTGCTCCCCGCACCGGGACTCAGCACACATGCTCACTCTGCTCCCCACTCCGGGACTTGGCCCACACACTCACTCTGCTCCCCGCTCCGGGACCCGGCACACACACTCACTCTGCTCCCAAGTCCAGGACACGGTCCACACGCTCACTCTGCTCCCCACTCCGGGATTCGGCCCACACGCTCACTCTGCTCCCCACTCCAGAACTTGGCACACATGCTCACTCTGCTCCCCACTCCGGGACTCGGCCCACACACTCACCCTGCTCCCCGCTCCGGGACTCGGCCCACACACTCACCCTGCTCCCCACTCCGGGACTCGGCCCGCACACTCACTCTGCTCCCCACTCCGGGATGCGGCCCACACGCTCACTCTACTCCATGCTCTGGGCCTCGGCCTGCATGGTAACTCTGCTCACTGTTCCAGGACTCGGCCCGCACACTCCCTCTGCTCCCTGCTCCCGGACTCGACCCACACACTCACTCTGCTCCACACCCCTGGACTCAGCACACATGCTCTCTCCGCTCCCCGCTCTGCGACTTGGCGCACACACTCACTCTGCTGCCCGCTCCAGGACTCGGCCCACACACTCACTCTGCTCCCCGCTCCAGGACTCAGCCCACACGCTCACACTGTCCCCGCTCCAGGACTCAGCCCACACGCTCACACTGCTCCCTGCTCCTGGACTTGGCCCACATGCTCACTCTACTCCACGCTCCGGGCCTCGGCCCGCATGGTCATTCTGCTCACTGTTCCAGGACTCGGCCCACACACTCACTCTCCTCCCCACTCCAGGACACGGTCCACACGCTCACTCTGCTCCCTGCTCCAGGACTCGGCCCACACGCTCCCTCTGCTCCCCACTCCGGGACACGGCGCACACACTCACTCTGCTCCCCGCTCTGGGACCGGGTCCATACGCTCACTCTGCTCCCCACTCCGGGACCCGGTCCACACGCTCACTCTGTTCCCCTCTCTAGGACTCGGCACACATGCTCACTCTGCTCACCACTCGGGACTCGGCGCACACACTCACTCTGCTCCCCACTCCAGGACTCGGCCCACACGCTCACTCTGCTTCCCACTACGGGACTCGGCCCGCACACTCACTCTGCTCCCCACTCCCAGACTCGACGCACACGCTCACTCTGGTCCCCACTCCGGGACTCGTCCCACACACTCACTCTGCTCCACACTCCTGGACTCAGCACACATGCTCACTTTGCTCCCCGCTCCGGGACTTGGCGCACACACTCACTCTGCTCCCCACTCCAGGAGACGGTCCACACGCTCACTCTGCTCCACACTCCGGGACTCGGCCCACATGCTCACTCTGCTCCCCGTTACAGGACTCGGCCCACACGCTCACTCTGCTGCCCGCTCCAGGACTCGGCCCACCCGCTCACTCTGCTGCGCTCTTCAGGACTCGGACCACACGCTCACACTGCTCCCTGCTCCTGGACTTGGCCCACACGCTCACTCTACTCCACGCTCCGGGACTCAGCACACATGCGCACTCTGCTCACTGTTCCAGGACTCGGCCCACACGCTCACGCTGCTCACTGTTCCAGGACTCGGCCCACACGCTCACGCTGCTCACCACTCCGGGACTCGGCCCGCACACTCACTCTGCTCCCCACTCCCGGACTCGACCCACACACTCACTCTGCTCCCCGCTCTGGGACTCAGCACACATGCTCACTCTGCTCCCCACTCCGGGACACGGCCCGCACACTCACTCCGCTTCCCGCTCCAGGACTTGGCGCACACACTCACTCTGCTCCCCACTCCGGTACTCGGCCTACACGCTCACCCTGCTCCCCACTATGGGACTCGGCCCACATGCTCACTCTGCTCCCCACTCCGGTTCTCGGCCTACACGCTCACCCTGCTCCCCACTCCGGGACTCAGCACACATGCTCACTCTGCTCCCCACTCCGGGACTCGGCCCACACACTCACTCTGCTCCCCACTCCGGTACTCGGCCTACACGCTCACCCTGCTCCCCACTACGGGACTCGGCCCACACGCTCACCCTGCTCCCCACTCCGCGACTCAGCACACACGCTCACCCTGCTCCCCACTCCGGGACTCAGCACACATGCTCACTCTGCTCCCCACTCCAGGACTCGGCCCACACGCTCACACTGCTCCCTGCTCCTGGACTTGGCCCACACGCTCACTCTACTCCACGCTCCGGGACTCAGCACACATGCGCACTCTGCTCACTGTTCCAGGACTCGGCCCACACGCTCACGCTGCTCACCACTCCGGGACTCCGGCACACACACTCACTCTGCTCCCAAGTCCAGGACACGGCCCACAGGCTCACTCTGCTCCCCACTCCGGGACTCGGCCCACACACTCACTCTGCTCCCCGCTCCCGGACTCGACGCACACGCTCACTCTGGTCCCCACTCCGGGACTCGTCCCACACACTCACTCTGCTCCACACTCCCGGACTCAGCACACATGCTCACTCTGCTCCCCACTCCAGGACTTGGCGCACACACTCGCTCTGCTCCCCACTCCAGGAGACGGTCCACACGCTCACTCTGCTCCACACTCCGGGACTCGGCCCACATGCTCACTCTGCTCCCCGTTACAGGACTCGGCCCACACGCTCACTCTGCTGCCCGCTCCAGGACTCGGCCCACCCGCTCGCTCTGCTGCGCTCTTCAGGACTCGGACCACACGCTCACTCTGCTCCCCGCTCCAGGACTCGGCCCACACGCTCACACTGCTCCCTGCTCCTGGACTTGGCCCACACGCTCACTCTACTCCACGCTCCGGTTCTCAGCACACATGCGCACTCTGCTCACTGTTCCAGGACTCGGCCCACACGCTCACGCTGCTCACCACTCCGGGACTCGGCGCACACACTCACTCTGCTCCCCGCTCTGGGACTCAGCACACATGCTCACTCTGCTCCCCACTCCGGGACACGGCCCACACACTCACTCTGGTCCCCACTACGGGACTCGGCCTACACGCTCACCCTGCTCCCCACTACGGGACTCGGCCCACATGCTCACTCTGCTCCCCACTCCGGTTCTCGGCCCACACGCTCACCCTGCTCCCCCCTCCGGGACTCAGCACACATGCTCACTCTGCTCCCCACTCCGGGACTCGGCCCACACACTCACTCTGCTCCCCGCTCCGGGACTCGGCACACACACTCACTCTGCTCCCAAGTCCAGGACATGGCCCACAGGCGTACTGTACTCCACGCTCCGGCCCACATGTTCACTCCTCTGCTGCGCTTTTCGGGACTCGGACCACACGCTCACTCTGCTCGCCGCTCCAGGACTCGGCCCACACGCTCACTCTGCTCCCTGCTCCAGGACTCGGCCCACACACTCCCTCTGCTCCCCACTCCAGGACGCGGCCCACAGGCTTACTGTACTCCACGCTCCAGGCCTCGGCCCGCATGGTCAGTCTGCTTACTGTTCCAGGACTCGGCCCACATACTCACTCTGCTCACTGTTCCAGGACTCGGCCCACACACTCACTCTGCTCACTGTTCCAGGACTCGGCCCACACGCTCACGCTGCTCACCACTCCGGTACTCGGCGCACACACTCACTCTGCTCCCCGCTCTGGGACTCTGCACACATGCTCACTCTGCTTCCCACTCTGGGACACGGCCCACACACTCACTCCGCTCCCCGCTCCAGGACTTGGCGCACACACTCACTCTGCTCCCCACTCCGGTACTCGGCCTACACGCTCACCCTGCTCCCCACTCCGGGACTCAGCACACATGCTCACTCTGTTCCCCACTCCGGGACTCGGCCCACACACTCACTCTGCTCCCCTCTCAGGGACTCGGCACACACACTCACTCTGCTCCCTTCTCCGGGACTCGGCCCAAACACTCACTCTGCTCCCCACTCCGGGATTCGGCCCACATGCTCACTCTGCTCCCCACTCCAGGACTTGTCACACATGCTCACTCTGCTCCCCACTCCGGGACTCGGCCCACACACTCACCCTGCTCCCCGCTCCGGGACTCGGCCCACACACTCACCCTGCTCCCCACTCCGGGACTCGGCCCACACACTCACTCTGCTCCCCACTCCAGGATGCGGCCCACAC
>NW_025214985.1:52718-56194 GCF_004010195.1 Chiloscyllium plagiosum
CTCCAGGACTCGGCCTACACGCTCACTCTGCCCCCGACTCTGGGACTCGGCACACACGCTCACTCTGCTCCCCACTACGGGACTCGTCCCACACGCTCACTCTGCTCCCCACTCCAGGACGCGGCCCACACGCTCACTGTACTCCATGCTCCGGGCCACGGCCTGCATGGTCACTCTGCTCACTGTTCCAGGACTCGGCCCACACGCTCACTCTGCTCCCCGCTCCGGGACCGGGTCCACATGCTCACTCTGCTCCCCGCTCTGGGACTCAGCACACATGCTCACTCTGCTCCCCACTCCGGGACCCGGTCCACACGCTCACTCTGCTCCCCTCTCTAGGACTCGGCACACATGCTCACTCTGCTCACCACTCCGGGACTCGGCGCACACACTCAATCTACTCCACGCTCCGGGACTCGGCCCGCATGGTCATTCTGCTCACTGTTCCAGGTCTCGGCCCACACACTTACTCTCCTCCCCACTCCAGGACACGGTCCACACGCTCATGATGCTCACCACTCCGGGACTCGGCGCACACACTCACTCTGCTCCCTGCTCTGGGACTCAGCACACATGCTCACTCTGCTCCCTACTCCGGGACTTGGCCCACACACTCACTCTGCTCCCCACTCCGGTACTCGGCCTACACGCTCACCCTGCTCTCCACTACGGGACTCGGCCCACATGCTCACTCTGCTCCCCACTCCGGTACTCAGCCTACACGCTCACCCTGCTCCCCACTCCGGGATTCGGCCCACACGCTCACTCTGCTCCCCACTCCAGGACTTGGCACACATGCTCACTCTGCTCCCCACTCCGGGACTCGGCCCACACACTCACCCTGCTCCCCGCTCCGGGACTCGGCGCACACACTCACTCTGCTCCCAGCTCCGGAACTCGGCGCACACACTCACTCTATTCCCCACTCCAGGACTCGGTCCACACGCTCACTCTGCTCCCAACTCCAGGACACACTCACTCTGCATCCCAGTTTGGGACTCGGCCCACACGCTCACTCTTCTCCCCACTCCGGGACTCGGCCTACACACTCACTCTGCCCCCGACGCTGGGACTCGGCACACACACTCACTCTGCTCCCCATTCCAGGACTCGGCCCGCACACTCACTCTGCTCCCCACTCCAGGACGCGGCCCACACACTCACTCTACTCCATGCTCCGGGCCTCGGCCTGCATGGTCACTCTGCTCACTGTTCCAGGACTTGGCCCACACGCTCACTCTGCTCCCCGCTCCGGGACCGGGTCCACACGCTCACTCTGCTCCCCGCTCTGGGACCCGGTCCACACGCTCACTCTGCTCCCTACTCCGGGACTCGGCGCACACACTCACTCTACTCCACGCTCCGGGACTCGGCCCACACACTCACTCTGCTCCCTGCTCTGGGACTCAGCCCACACACTCACTCCACTCCCCGCTCCAGGACTTGGCGCACACACTCACTCTGGTCCCCACTCCGGGACTCGGCCTACATGCTCACTCTGCTCCCCGCTCCCGGACTCGACCCACAAGCTCACTCTGCTCCCCACTCTGGGACTCGGCCCACACACTCACTTTGCTCCCCGCTCCGGGACTTGGCGCACACACTCACTCTGCTCCCCACTCCAGGACACGGTCCACACACTCACTCTGCTCCACACTCCGGGACTTGGCCCACATGCTCACTCTGCTCCCCTTTACAGGACTCGGCCCACACGCTCACTCTGCTGCCCAATCCAGGACTCGGTCCACACGCTCACTCTGCTGCGCTCTTCAGGACTCGGCCCACACGCTCACTCTGCTGCCCAATCCAGGACTCGGCCCACACGCTCACTCTGCTGCGCTCTTCAGGACTCGGCCCACACGCTCACTCTACTCCACGCTCCAGGCCTCGGCCCGCATGGTCATTCTGCTCACTGTTCCAGGACTCGGCCCACACACTCACTCTGCTCCCCACTCCAGGACATGGTCCACACGCTCACGCTGCTCACCACTCTGGGACTCGGCGCACACACTCACTCTGCTCCCCGCTCTGGGACTCAGCACACATGCTCACTCTGCTCCCCACTCCGGGACTCGGACCACACACTCAATCCGCTCCCCGCTCCAGGACTTGGCGCACACACTCACTCTGCTCCCCACTCCAGTACTCGGCCTACATGCTCACCCTGCTCCCCACTACGGGACGCGGCCCACATGCTCACTCTGCTCCCCACTCCGGTACTCGGCCTACACGCTCAGTCCACTCCCCGCCCCAGGACTTGGTGCACACACTCACTCCGCTCCCCGCTCCAGGACTTGGTGCACACACTCACTCTGCTCCCCACTCCGGGACTCGGCCTACACGCTCAGTCCACTCCCCGCCCCAGGACTTGGTGCACACACTCACTCCGCTCCCCGCTCCAGGACTTGGTGCACACACTCACTCCGCTCCCCGCTCCAGGACTCGGCACACATGCTCACTCTGCTCCCCACTCCGGTACTCGGCCTACACGCTCACCCTGCTCCCCACTCCGGGATTCGGCCCACACGCTCACTCTGCTCCCCACTCCAGGACTTGGCACTCATGCTCACTCTGCTCCCCACTCCGGTACTCGGCCTACACGCTCACCCTGCTCCCCACTCCGGGATTCGGCCCACACGCTCACTCTGCTCCCCACTCCAGGACTTGGCACTCATGCTCACTCTGCTCCCCACTCCGGTACTCGGCCTACACGCTCACCCTGCTCCCCACTCCGGGATTCGGCCCACACGCTCACTCTGCTCCCCACTCCAGGACTTGGCACTCATGCTCACTCTGCTCCCCACTCCGGTACTCGGCTACGCTCACTCTGCTCCCTACTCCGGGACTCGGCCCACACACTCACTCTGCTCCCTGCTCCAGGATTCGGTCCACACACTCACTCTGCTTCCCTCTCCAGGACTCGGCCCACACGCTCACTCTGCTGCCTTCTTCAGGACTCGGCGCACAGGCTCACTCTGCTCCCCGCTCCAGGACCCGGCACACACACTCACTCTTCTCCCCACTCCAGGACTAGGCCCGCAAACTCACTCTGCTCCCCACTCCAGGACGTGGCCCACACGCTCACTCTGCTCCCCACTCCGGGACTCGGCCCACATGCTCACTCCTCTGCTGCGCTCTTCGGGACTCGGACCACACGCTCACTCTGCTCCCTACTCTGGGACTCGGCCCGCACGCTCACTCTGCTCCCTACTCCGGGACTCGGCCCACACACTGACTCTGCTCCCCACTCCAGGACTCGGCCCACACGCTCACTCTGCTCCCCACTCCGGGACTCTGCCCGCACACTCACTCTGCTCCCCACTCCCGGACTCGACCCACACGCTCACTCTGATCCCCACTCCGGACCTCGGCGCACACACTCTCTCTGCTCCCAACTCCAGGACCTGGCCCATACGCTCACTCTGCTCCCTACTCCGGGACTCGGCCCACACACTCACTCTGCTCCCTGCTCCAGG
>NW_025214985.1:56232-57529 GCF_004010195.1 Chiloscyllium plagiosum
CACACACTCACTCTGCTGCCTTCTTCAGGACTCGGCGCACAGGCTCACTCTGCTCCCCGCTCCAGGACCCGGCACACACACTCACTCTGCTCCCCACTCCAGGACTCAGCCCGCAAACTCACTCTGCTCCCCATTCCAGGACTAGGCCCGCACACTCACTCTGCTCCCCACTCCAGGACTCGGCCCACACGCTCTCTCTGCTCCCCGTTCCGGGACCCGCTCCACACGCTTACTGTGCTTCCCACTCCGGGACTCAGCCCGCACACTCACTCTGCTCCCCACTCCAGGGCTCGGCCTACACACTCACTCTCCTCCCCACTCCGGGACTCAGCCCACGCGCTCACTTTCCTGCCCTCTCCGGGTCTCGGCCCACACACTCACTCTGCTTCCCACTCCAGGAGTCGGCCGACACTCTCACTCTGCTCCCCACTCCAGGACTCGGCCCACACGCTCATTCTGCTCCCCACTCTAGGACCCGGCCCACACACTCACTCTGCTCCCTACTCCGGGACTCGGCCCACACACTCACTCTCCTCCCCACTCCAGGACTCGGCTCACACACTCACTCTCCTCCCCACTCCGGGACTCAGCCCATGCGCTCACTTTCCTCCCCTCCCCGGGTCTCGGCCCACACGCTCACTCTGCTCCCCACTCTCGGACCCGGCCCACACACTCACTCTGCTCCCTACTCCGGGACTCGGCCCACACACTCACTCTGCTCCCCACTCCAGGATTTGGCCCACACACTCACTCTGCTCCCTGCTCCAGGACTCGGCCCACACGCTCACTCTGCTCCCTACTCCAGGACTCGGTCCACACACTCACTCTGCTCCCCACTCTGGGACTTGGACCACACTCACTCTGCCTCCCCTCTGCAACTCAGCCCACTATGGCTCTGCTTCTGCCCAGGCTCTGACTGTGACCCGTCTCTGTTGGTCTTGCCTCCATTCTCCAGGTAAGGTAGGGTAGTTTAAGAAGTTGGTAATGGAAGAGTTGAAGAAAAACTGCTGCAAAGAGGAAAACAAAGAAAGAGCAAGGAAAAGGAACTGGTGGGCAGAGGAGCTCTGTCTGCAGCGTCTAACTCTACCACCATCTTGCAACCAGACTGGAACTAAAACTCATTGTTTCTGGACAGAAGTGACCTGAACATGCATTCAGGATGCTGATGAGGCCCGCCATTACCTGCATAGATCCACTGTGTATACATAATTCATGATAAATTTCATTGACTTCATTTCAAACTGCACCAATAATACACATAATTTCTTTGGTTTGAAGCAGTAATCCTTTTCACATG
>NW_025214986.1:0-4851 GCF_004010195.1 Chiloscyllium plagiosum
CTCTCTCTCTCGCACACATGCAATCTCTCTCTCGCACACACACATTCTCTCCATCGCACACATGCATTCTCTCCATCACACACACGCATTCTCTCCATTGCACATGTGCATTCTCTCTCTCACACACGCAATCTCTCTCTCTCTCACACACGCATTCTCTCTCTCTCACACACTCATTTTCTATCTCGCGCACACGCATTCTCTCACTTCTCACTCACGAGAGAATGCATGTGTGAGAGACAGAATGCCTGTGTGAGAGAGAGAATGCGTGTGAGAGAGAGAGAGAGAATGCGTGTGTGTGTGTGTGAGAGAAAGAATGCGTGTGAATGAGAGAGAGAGAATGCGTGTGTGCGAGAGAGAGAGAATGCGTGTGTGTGTGTGAGAGAAAGAATGCGTGTGAATGAGAGAGAGAGAATGCGTGTGTGCGAGAGAGAATGCGTGTATGTGTGTGAGAGAGAGAGAATGCATGTATGTGTGAGAGAGAGAAAATGCGTGTGTGTGTGAGTGACTATGCCCTTGTGCAAGATAGTGTGTGCATGAGATAGTGTGCGGCATGAGAAAGAGAAAATGTGCGCACGCGAGTGAGAGAGAGAGAGTGAGCGTGTGTGAGATATGATGTGCATATGCATGAGTGTGAGTGTGAGTGAGAGAAAGAGAGTTTCAGAATGAGAGAGAGGAAGTGTGTGTGCATGTGAAAGAGTGAGTGCATGCGAGTGTGTGTGTGCATCTGAGAGAGTGTGTGTAAAAGTGAACGAGAGTCAGTGTGCTCGTGAGAGGGAGGGCATGTGTGAGAGCAAGAGTGTCTACATGTGTACGAGAGAATGTGTGTGTGCGTGCGCAAGAGAAAAAGTGTGCACATGTGAGAAAGAGTGTGAGAGCATGAGAGTGTGTGTGTGTCCAAGACAGAAAGAGAGCGCATACATGTGAGTGAGTGTGTGTGCATGCGAGAGAGTCTCTGCATGTGAGACGAAGGATTTGTGTCCACACTTTCTGTGTGAGTGTGTGCCTGCGAGACGGGGTGCGGGGGGGAGGGGGAGGGGAGAGAGAGATTGTCTGTGCGGTTATGAAAGCATGTAGCTGTGCCTGCCCTCACTGCTTAGAAAATTCTTCATCCTGTTACACACTACCACCTCCTGGAAAAGAGAGTATAACATGTTTGTGGGAACGAGTGAGTGAAAGTGGATGTATGTGAGTCAGACAGAGAGAGAGTGTGTGCCTGTGTATGTTTGTGTATGTGTGAGAGAGAGATTGTGATAGTGCGTGTGAAAATGTTTGAGCATTTGTGAGTGACTGCATGTGTAAGTGTGTGCATGTCAGTGTGGATGTCTGCAAATGTGTGAAAGTGCATGTGTGTTAGGGACTGAATGTGGTGTGTGAGGGAGTGTGTGTGTGTTCACGTGTGAGAGAGTGAGTAAATGAGAGTGAAGGACAGTGTATGGTTTGTGGATCATTACTGGGACAGGGACAGAAACACGTGGTTTATACACAGTTAAATTATGGAGGAACAGCATTGACACGGAAACTGGGCACTCAGATGGAAACACACACACACACAGTCTCACTCTCTCTTATACACACTGGCATGGTCTCACTATCTCACACACACAGAGGCATGGTCTCATTCTCACACACACACACAGAGGCATGGTCTGTGTCTGTCTGTCTGTGTGTCTGTGTCTGTGTGTGTATGTGTCTCTGTGTGTGTCTGTGTCTCTCTGTGTGTGCCTGTGTATGTCTGTGTGAGTGTCTGTGTGGGACTGTGTGTGTGTGTGTCTGTGTCTGTGTGTCTCTCTGTGAGTATGTCTCTCTGTGAGTATGTCTGTGTGTTTAATAATGTTTCCAGCCTCTGATTAATTGCTTTCTAATGATTTGTTTGTATTTTGATGTTGCTGTGAGGTTATGAAATGCATTGGGGATGGGGGACGGGAGTGATGGGATTGTGTATAAACTGGGATCTTGCTGTGTAATTTTGCATTACACTGCTCTCACTCCCCCGGCCCCCCACCAACTCATCTCTTCTCTCTTTTATCTCGAGGAACTTTTGTTGGGAAAGCAGGAAAGTGAAAGTCCAAACTACCTGGGGGCCAGGAAAGCCTTGGACAAGAACAACTTCCAGAGGGGGAGCACCAGCATGAGGAATGTTGGCCAGGCTGCAGCCCAAGGGGCCCAGGTGAGTGGGGGTCTGTTTCTTCCCCCCGAGTTTTCATCTCCTCTGTGGGTGGGGTGGGAGTTGGACCCTGGTTTGTCGGGGCCTCTGGTTAACTGGGTCCTGTCAGATCACGGCCTTGTCGGTTTTAAAATGGGTTTGAAGCCTGGATTAAAGTAACTGGGGCATTGTGACACAAACAGGTGAAAACCCCAGAATCTGGGAAATGGGACTCCCTCAAGAGGGAATTGTAACCCAAAATATCTGACCCTCCGGAAAGAATTGTCACACTATCAGAGGAAAGTGGGTCATAGAGAGGGCAGGGTGATCGAATTCGACACGGAGAGAAAGAGAGTGAGAGAAAGAAATAGAAAATGATGAGAGCAAGAGAAACAGGAGGGGGGTGGGGCAGTGTGAGATTGTGAAATAGCTGCAATATTTGATTCTGGGGTGACAGGAAATAATTAAACCGGAAATAAAAACGATCAGATTTTTGAGCTTCTGCAGCACTGTCACTTGTGGGATATTGGTGTGCCTTAATTGCCCTAATGCCATAGTTGCAGGCAGTGTTTGATTTTAATCAGCTAACCCGTCATTTCAAAAACGTTTCAACATCAAGACTCAACTCATCACCCGACGTGTTTGCGTTTGGATGTTGCTGTCTCACTGAGAGGGGAAAAGCTGAGATCACGCTGTGCTATCTCCCTGTGAAAGATTTTCCTGCTCAGCCTTCCCACTAATGCTGCCTCTTTCCTCCCAAAGGGATCTTCCTGGCCACTTGAGGATTTGAAAAGTGTGCGTTTGGAAGCAGGAAACCTTCAAACAAGAGCTTCCTACAGAGGGGGAACACAGAACTGAGGCCTGTTTGATAGGCTGCAGCCTGTTGGTCCCAGGTGAGTTTTGTCTATGTATTACCCCGAGGTTTAATCTCCTCTCTCTGGCTTTTACCGGGACCTCTGGTTAACCGGGTCCATTCGGATTGCGGCCTTGTTGTTTTTGAACAGGTTTGAAACCTGGGGCTAAGGTAACTGGAGCCTTGGGATTTGACACAAATACGTCAACCCTTAACCAGCATCACCCACGATGTGTGTGGGGTTAGATTGCTACTTGTGGGATCTTGCTGTGTGTGCGTGTTAATTAATGTTTCTAGCCTCTGATCAACTGCTCTGCCGTGATGTCTGTGTACTTCAATGTGACTGTGATGGTCAGCAACTCATTAATTCGGCAATAATTAAACTGGACCAGTGTCACAGGGTCACGTGGGAGATTGGGGAAGGCAGAGAGCTGTGGGATCTTGCTGTGCTTTTGGTGCTACTGTTGTATTTTATTTAAAATTGATTAGTTTTTATTTCTAAATGTGTTTCCCCACCCCACCCCACCCCACGATCCCCCTAACCCTGGGGGTGAGGAGGAGATTGGATCCAGGAGCTGAAACTCGGGACGATGCAGAGACAGAGAGAATTAAATCACTTCTGCCGCAAGGAATCATCACACAGAGAGAGAGAGAATAATCAGAATCTGTCCTGTCTCCTTGTCGTTCATTTACACACACACACACGGGGAAAAGAATGGGGGTTTCAGGCTGTTTCTGGGATTTTTACCACAAGGGGGTGTATTCTGGTCTGGACTGGGGGAGACAAAGGGGGGAAAACATGGAGGAGGAGCTGCTGCACAGTCTGATCCCACAGATGTCATTGCCTCCCTCTCTCACTCAAGCTCCAGGGACAGAGAGAGAGGTGGAGGGAGAATGGGGGTGTGAAGGGGGTGGGAGAGACAGAGTGAGAGAGAGAGAGAGAGGAAGTAATGAAAGAGAGCACTGACTGTCCCAGTGGAAGGTTCATTGGTTTAAAGTGGATTTGAGGCCTGGGGTTAAAGGAACCGGGGTCCTGGGATTGTGACACAAACAAGTTACCCCCCACCCAGGATCTGGGAGGAAGGACTCCCGGAGGAGGGAATTAATACCTTAACATGAGAAATTCTCTCCAAAGACCCATTCTAATGTCAGAGTCATGTGTATAGGCTAGGGGGATAAAATTTGAGAAATCTGAGAGACAGAGAGAAAGATCTTTGAGATGGAGACAGCGAAAGGGGGGAACTGGGAGAGAGAAAAAAAAACAGAGAGAGATCTCAGATGGAGAGAGCACAAGATGGGGATCAGAGAGTGCGGGGCACAGAGAAGGAAGGGGAAAATGTTTGGAATTTGTTCAACAGGAGGATTGCTCCCTCTTGTCCAGGAGACAGTATCAAACCCTTAACCAGCATCAGGGACACAAACGATCTATCTGTGGTTACACTGCTGCTTGTGAGATCTTGCTGTGTGTGTTTACAACAAGCATCTGGTTAAAAGCTCAATGGTGATCTTTATATTTCGATGATGGAGATGCCGGTATTGAACTGGGACAACACCAGGTTATAGTGTAACAGGATTCTCCAAAAGCTAGTGTTTCCAGCGAAACCTGTCGGGACTATAACCTGGGGTTGTGTGATGTTTAACGTTATATATCGATATATATAGACACAGAGGGAGGGTGAGGAGGGGGGGCTTATGTGTTTTTTGATGGGACGTTATGTCAGGGTCCTGTTGTATGTGGATGGAGAAAAAACACTGCACTAAAAGAGATCCATTATTAATCTGTTATTCAATCCCATTGCTGTCGGGGACAACATCGGGGAAAAGTCGAGGCGGGGGGGAAGTCGAGGGGGTG
>NW_025214986.1:4902-6362 GCF_004010195.1 Chiloscyllium plagiosum
GAAAAGCGACAGAGTGAGAAAAGGGACAAAGAGAGAGAGAGAGAGAGAAAAGGGACAAGGAGAGAGACAGAGAAAAGGGACAGAGAGACAGAGAAAAAGGACAGAGAGACAGAGAAAATGGAAAAAAGGCAGTGAGAGACAAAGAAAGTGAGTTAGAAGGAGAGAACACAAGACAGACAGAAAGGTGGATGGAGAGACACAGAGACAGAGAGGGAAGGGGGAAAGTGAGGTCGAGAGAAAAATAAGGCAAGGGGAGACATGGAGAGGGTAAGGAGCCCCATACTCACCATCTCAGCTGCTCTCGGCTCCATCTCCCCAAGGTCCCTCTCTGTGTCCCATCAGGGACTGAGGCTGCTTAAATGGTCAACCCTGGGATTGAGATTCAAACACAACTCACACATTTTCTTACTCACTCTCACACTGAGAGACATAGAAACACTAACTCCCCAATACTCACCCCTGGGTAAGCCACATGGCAAAAGGAATGATGGCTTCCTGAGCCTGGTTTAAGTAACCCCTGGTCTGTCACTCAAACCCCATCTCCTCCCAAATCCCAGCTGATCCAGTCAGCTTCCAGCTCCATTACCTGGAACACACCTCCCCCAGGGATGGACACACCAACTACCATCTTTGTGAGATTACAGCGGGGTCTGGGAGGAAACAGCAGGTCAATGGGTTAGACCAGGGCGGACCCAGTCTGTTTCTGTATCTGTTCCACCCCACAATCCACCCACTCAGCCCAGCCTGGGAATACAGACACAGGCACACCTTACTGCTCCATAGGAAATTTACAATAGTCTGCCATCTAGTGGGGTCAGAGCAGACTTCAGAATCTTCACTAAAATCCCAGTGAAATTTAAAGAAGATTCCTTTCGGCTGTTCATTCAATTATTTCTAAATTGCAGTTCCTGTTCGCAATCCAAACAAATCCAAACAACACTGAAGGGAAACAGGGATGGACATATACACTCCAGATTATTCTATCTTTCTAACTTTGTATAAAATTTTATTTTATTTGGTTGAACTGTAAATGCATGTCGTTTCTTTAATTAATCACTTCTTAATGATATTGAGGAAGGTTTTAAGTGAAATGCAACTACTCTCTCTGACACACAAGCCAAATGTGCTGTCGCTGATGTTATCAGGACCCATCGAATTGAGAAAAAGGTATCAAGGGGTCAGATGTTTTGATGCAGCAAGTTGTTGTGGTCTGGGATATAATTCATATCAATTCCAATACACAACAATATTTATGAAAAAGCCTGACCCTCACCACCTTCCACACATTGCCCTCAGCCTGACACTCACCGCCATTCAACACCGCCTCCAACCTGACCCTCACTGCCGTCAACACACCGCCCCCAGCCTGATATTCACCGCCCCCAATCT
Source organism: Chiloscyllium plagiosum (assembly GCF_004010195.1). Classification (NCBI taxonomy): domain Eukaryota; kingdom Metazoa; phylum Chordata; class Chondrichthyes; order Orectolobiformes; family Hemiscylliidae; genus Chiloscyllium; species Chiloscyllium plagiosum. The sequence continues at coordinate 6,292 of NW_025214986.1, forward strand.
GACCCCCAGTGTCGTCCACACACCAGATCCAGCCTGACCCTCACCCCTTTCTCCCGCCCCCTCTCTCTCTC
>NW_025214986.1:7342-22154 GCF_004010195.1 Chiloscyllium plagiosum
ACACTCCTCTACCGTCACGTTCACTTTTCCGCCTGGTCGCCCACCATCACACTCACTCCACAACAATGCCTCACTGTCAATCCCACTCACCCTGCACAAAACCTCACCATCAGCCTTACTCAAATACACTCTTCCCCACGGTAACGCTCACTCCCCCACACACAGCCCCACCCTGATTGTCATATACAGTGCACTCCCCCACCTTCACATGCACTCTGCCACACATTCCCATTGTCCCGTTCACTCCCCTGCACATACACCCATCGTCACTCTCACTTCCGCACACTCTCCCCCACAGTCACACTCTCTCCTTCACACATTCCCCCACCATCCCTCTCACTCCCTCGCACACTCCCCCAGCACCAAACGTCCACGCAGTCTCCCACCATCACACTCCTCACACACCTTAATCTGAGTTCCTGCCTGTGAAGAGTTGAAAAATGTGGTGCTGGAAAAACTCAGCAGGCTCGGCAGCATCCGAGGAGCAGGAGAATCGACGTATTGGGCATAAGCCCTTCTTCAGGAAGGCTGATGGTGGTGCAGTCCTCACTTTCGCCCTCCTGCCTATGAACATCTGCCCAGTTGATCCCCTCTAAATGGCCTTTGACCCCATCCCAATTTCAATTCCAATTCCTGAGTAACAGACACTACGTCCCACACAATGTGTTCTGTTTGTGATATCCTGTTGTACCAGTCTCAGCCACAGCTTATGGTGCCACGCCACCTGTTACCCCCTAGTAACGGCTCGTGTTCTAACACTCACTATGTCCCCAAGAAATGGCTTTTGGCCCAAGATCCATACAGTTGCCCTGGCAATGGCCTGACGTGCCGTCCCAATCTCTGTTCCCTATCATTGGCCTGAAGATCAACAACCCTCTTCTGTTCCCCCAGCACCGAAGGATTCCAGGAAGATAGGAACATTGGGAGGTTATCATCGCAAGATGGAGAGAGAGTGAATGAGATTGGGGAAGACAAGGATAGTGGAATTGAGTGTGAATATGAAAAAGAGAGAGAAATAGCAGCACAACATGAGAGTGGGAGGGGTATATGCAGGGAGAGTGACAAAGGGAGCAAGATGAATTCTGCTGAGAGCCAAGTCGGAGTGGGAGACCCAGAAGGTAAAGTACGGACAGAGGGAGTTAAACCCAGCTCCTGAGCTCAGGGCCCTATCCCCTCCCCTTCCCTGAGGACCAGGACTTGGGGCTGAATCTTTCTCTCTCTCCAGCTCAGTGTCTCCGACACAAAGACACACAACACCATCTTTCACTCTGCTGCTCGGCACGCTTTAATGAACTTTTTTATTGTTTACAAAAGGAAGTGATGGACACAGTCAGTGGGATGGTGCCTTTTCTCACTGGCCCCTGAGTTGTGAGAAACATTGAAATGTTTCCCTGTAACCCCCTTTTGGGATCAGGATGGACAAACCAGCGCTACCCTCACTCTGTTACCATAGCGACAGGCTGCTCCATCGCTGAAACACTGAACAAAAATGAGAAAATCCCGGATAATTGATTAATGAGGGAATTTGATGAATGGATGGATTTGGGTGAAGGGATATTTCAGCACATTCTTTCACGGTATAAATCGCGGTGTTTGTGCAGCAACTGAGGAGCTGCAGCATGAAGCCCAATTCCACCACAAATGGATGGAGGTATATAGGGGAATCCACAATCCAATATATCCGGGCCCATATAGAATACAGCATGAACGTTGACCATAACAAGATGAAATTGGCCGAGATCACAAACAGTAAAATGATGGATTTTTTTCGATTTCTCATTTCAGTGTCAGACTGAGCGTCCCCATTGGTGTGAGCGCAGAGTCTCCTGCGGGCTCTGCTGGTCACTAAAATGTGTCTGACGGTGAGAACATTGAGCAGCAGAATCAGGAGAAATGGGACACACGGGGTTAGAATGTGGTGGAGGAACTCAATGGTGAGCCAGACACTGGAGACTACAACAGCGCCTGTTATACCACAAAACCAGGGGCGGTTCCCCAGCAAATACTGAGCCGTGAGCATAAAATACCGGGAAATGTTCTTTAAACAGCTCAGCACAGTCACTGCTCCCAGAACCACAGCCGCCGTTTTCTCACTGCAATATTTACTTTTCAGCTTCTGGCAACAAATGGCCACAAACCGATCAAAGGTGAAAGTGACGGTGAACCAGACAGAGCAGTCAGTGGCTGCATAAAGCAGGACGGCGTGGATATTACACACGCGGACGGAGTTCCTGAAAAACAGTGGGAATGTGTCTCAGTATCAGGTCGAGGATAATGACCAGGAGATCCGCCGCTGCCATGGCCCCCAGGTAACGTCTGACACATGGAGACAATCCACAATCTTTATAAAGCAGGACGTAGATGGTCACTACGTTAACTGTGAGGAAAGAAAACAAACCCATTATCCATCAGCCTGGAGGCAAAGGGACCCATTTAATTGGGGACCCAGTGAGATTTTCAACGTTACTGTCCTGAAGGATTCTCTCCCAGTTTCCTGAAGACAAACGGAGTTTGGGAATTCCTGTATTTTGGTCTAAATTGTGGTCGATCCTGTGTCGTGGAGAAATGTAAACGCAGGGAAAACGTATTCACCCCTTTTACTGCCTGAGGGGCCTTCAGAACAGTGTCTCCTTCTCCCTGGAACGGGATCTCTTCCCTCGGGATCTTATCGTTTGTTCAATTCATTAACGTCCGGCGATTCACAAACAATGTCAGGGACAGAAGGTTCTGGGGAATGTCAGTTATAGAATGTTGGGGGCAGAATGTTCCGGGGAACTCCTTGACCTGTCCATCTCCTTTCCCCTCTAGCCACCCCACCAACATGATATACTGTGCACAGGCTATATACCTGTCCAGCACCGGGAGCTGCACTGACCACATCATGGCATTATCTATAAACCTCAACCAGATAGTCTGACCAGCACAGCGACCTGTGCAGTGATCACCCGTGAATTAATCTGTAAACTAGGAGCAGTTATCTACCCAGCATGTAGGGCTGTGTACATCACCCCAGTGCATTGATCTGTAAACCAGGAGCAGTTACACTCCCAGCATGTAGGACTCTGTACACCATCCCACTGCATTGATCTGTAAACTAGGAGCATTTACTCTCCCAGCATGTAGGGCTGTGTACACCAAACCAAGGAAATCGATCTGTAACCCAGGAGCAGATACCCTCCCAGCATGTAGGACTGTGTACCCCACCCCAGTGCATTGCTCAGTAACACTGTGTTCGATCCCTGCCCAGCGCGGGGAAACTTGCAGCCCATGCTGGAAGTGACAGGATGTGCAGCTCCCACCCATTTACAGCTCCATCTCTCCATTGTGCCATGACAAGGGGGTGCTGTGGGTGTGAACATCACTGCCGAAGAGAGATGGTGGGGGAATCAGTTTAAATATCACCACATGGGAGGGGGTAGGGAAACAGAAAGAGAGGGGTACAGTGTCATGGAAGAATGTGTTCCCAGGTTTTAGAATGCTGAAATGTAGACACTTCGATAGCATCCTGTAACATGAGCCAGTCTTCCCAGGAAAGATAGGAAAAAGGGAGATTGGTGTGAGGTCAGATGAGCATTTCTTCTGCATCTTTGTAACTGGAATTGGTTTCAACATAAACTATGACTCATTGGGCAGATTCTAACAATAATTTTTCTTTGCTTGATTTTCCTTGAGTGTGACAGAGGGATTATCTGCACGAGGCTGAGCTAGTTTCCTGGTGCTATCACAGCGAACTCACCTCATGAAGTACCCAGCCCACCCCATGGTGTCCCTCTCATTCAATATCAGCCCGATTCTCCCACCCATCATGGCTGGAGGCACTCACTATCGCTCGGGTGCCCTTGGATATTCCGTGATCCCTTGCACTGGTGACATCTTTAAAAGGCCAATGGGCATACAGTTGAGCTTTCTCAGCTTGAAGCTGCTCTGAACAGTTTACCCTGAGCATGGTAGATAAGGGACAATTACACGACGGTTTGTTGACAGGGGCACGGAGGTCCTGGTGGATTGGCTAGTACAGAGGGGGACCATTCTCTTCCCAGAGGGAGCTACACCACCAGACCCACCGAGCATGGTCTGAGCTCACCACCCAGCTCAGTGCAGTATCTGCGGTCTGAAGAAATATCCAGCAATACAGGACAAGCAGCAATAACCTTCCCCGCTCTGTCAGGATAAGGGTCACCATATTCTCTCAGCTCCCTCACACTCACTATATATCTGTTATAGCACTGACTCCCGAACAAGGCTCATGCTCCAACACTGTCACTGCTGCATGCAGCACCTTGTCTCTGTCTGTGTCTCTCTCTCTCTATTCACCCCCCTCCCTCTCTCCACTTTACCCCACCCCCTCCACACTAATAACACTGCATGGATACAACACTGTGGACTCCCTCTGGACACCTCACCATGAACCTGACCTCCACCTACACCAGCACTAACAGCAGGGCCACCCACCCCCACCCTCACTCCCTCCCTCCCTTTATCCCATTCCAGGAGAAACAGCCTGGAATTGGACAGAAAGGGCCAATCCGGGTTTTGGAGTGCCCGATATCCGTTCCCTCCCCCCTTCCCCCTTCCCCCTTCCCCCTCCCCCCGCCATGTGGGGAGGACCCTGTTACGTGCCAGAGAGGACCGGGACACCTCGTGTGGAGATTCTGAAACATCCACATCCCACCGACCAAGTAAGGAGCAATGTTCAGTGAAGGGCAATTCTCACTTTACACCCACTAGCAGTTCTGTTTCCCCGGCCCAATTAAGAAGCCATGGTCCTGATGCCATCTCCCTTTTGTGTGGAGCTGGTACAAATGGAATCCCCACGGTCTCGGTTGGCATGGGGGTGGGCTCACAACACATCTTCACCACCACGTCCCAGGAAGGGAGCACGGAGGCTCCCTCCAACGCATCCTCCTGTAAACAGCTCAGATACTGAAACTATTCTGTGATAGTTACCGTTCTCCCCACTTGTCCTGATATCATCAACAATCTGTGCTCATATACGGCCAGGGCTCTCTGCTCTAAATGTCATGTTGAGGTTGTACAGGAATACTGGAATACTGTGTCCAGCTCTAACTGATCTAAATGTCATTTAAACTGTATAACTGTCCCTGCTTTCACCACTTCCTCTGGAAGTTCATTCCACACACAAGCCAGCTTCTGTCTAAAATAATTATCCCACTCTCATGACTTTTGTAAATCGTTTTCCTCGCACCTTAAAATATCCCTCAGTTTTGAATCCCCAGCTCGCTGGAAAAGACATCGGCCCTTCAGCTTATCGGTACCCCTCATTATTTTATAAACCTCTGTAAAGTTACCCCTTAATCTCATACTCTCCAGTGAAAAAGTCCCAGCCTATCCAGCCTCTCCTTATAGCTCACTCCCTCCATTCTCAACAACATCAGGTTAATCTCTGCTGAACCCTCTCCAGCTTAATAATATCAAGGTCAATAATATCAAAGTGAATAGACAAGGTATTTTATGAGGGTAGGGGAGTCCAAAACTAGAGAACGTATTTTTAAGGTGAGAGGGGAAACATTTAAAAGCAACCTAAGGGGCAGCGTTTTCACCCAGAGGGTGGTGTGCCTATGGAATAAGCGGGCAGGTTGACCAGGCTAGACACAGTATTCCAGAAGAGGTCTCACCAATGTCCTGTACGACCTCAACATGACATCCAAATTCCGATACTCAAAGGTTTGACCAATGAAGACAAGTGTGCTAAACACCTTCTTAACCACACTATCCGTGTGAGATGCAAATTTTAAAGAATTATACCTGACGGCCTAGGTCTCTGTTCTACAACACCACCCTACTTTTAATTGTATCGGTATTCCTCTTGTTTGATTTACCAAATCCAATACCTCGCATGAATCAAACCGAAACTCCATCTGCCACCCCTCAGCCCAGTGTGTGATACTACTGCCACCTCACCCTCCCCCTTCAATTTTAAAATGCCCATCCCTTCTTGGATTTCCCCTTAACATTTTATCGATATTATCATTTCATTTTGCATTATATTCCTGGATGTTCTGGAGCAGTGTGATTTTTTACCACTATCAGCATTTCCCCAACAATGCACATTCCTGCCATTCCCCAATAAACCTTGACTCTGTTATTATTTATGAACCCTCTGTCTGTGCCTCAAACATATTCAATATCTCTGCCTCCAATGCTCTACAGGGAAGAGAGTTACAAATACTCTCACCACTGAGAAAACAAAAATTAACTTCATCTGTGTGTGAGATTATTTTTGTCTCCTTACCTGAGAAAAGATATAATTAAATTGGAAGCAGTTCGGAAATGTTTCACTTCATGTATTCCAGGATTGAGGGTCTTATATTATGAAGGCTTTAACAGGTTACTCTTGGAATAAGAGGTGCTCTTATTGAAACATACCAAACCGAGAGGAGAGTGATCAGATAGATACCCACTGGGTGTTTGTATAGTCCAAACCTCTTGTTGTTTTTATAGAAGGACATTCTATAAAATGTAGGACATTCCATCAAGTCCACATTGACCCTCGGAACAGTTTCTCCTCCGGACCTGCCCCCCTACTCTATCCATGTAACCCTGCATTTCCCATGACGAACCTATTAAACCTACACATCCCTGGGCAGTATGGGCAATTTAGCATGGCCAATCCTCTCTAAGCTGCATATCCTTGGACTATGGGAGGAAACTAGAACACTGGGAGGAAACCCACACAGACATGGGGAGAATGTTCAAAATCCACATCGAGGGTTGCCCGATGTTGGAACTGAATGCAGTTCCTTGGTGATGGGAGGTAGCAGTGCTAACCACAGATCCACAATGTGCATCCGTTAGTTCTCTTCGTTACTTTTGTGGCTGACTAAAGAAATCTGCCTGACTTGTTCCTGTCACTGAACCTGACTCAGTCTGAGAACTTCATCATCGGCCATATCACCAACCTGGTTACATTTAAAATTTGGTGTCAGCAGTGAAGGAATGGGACGAGAAAAGGAAACAGTGACACCCTACATCCTCCGTCAGAGCAGGAATTAGGAGAAATTCACAAAGTGGAATTTCAGTCAATGGGAATTCTCTTTCCCAGAAGTTTGGGATGGCTGGACTTTTATATTACATCTAAGCTGGCTTTATTTGATTTTCCATGGGTAGGTGATTCTGGGATAATGGTGCATGGAAAGAAAAGTGCAGCTGGGATCACAATGAGATGAGCCATGACCTTATTTAGTGGTAGAGTAGTGTGAAATGGCCGAATAGCCCACTTGTGTCTCTCAGTCCTGTGTTCTGATGTTCCATTCAGCCCTCGGACATGCTAAACAGGGGCAGATCGAGGCCACTCCGATGGTTAGGTGTAGGTTTGGAAATGTACTAGGAAAATCCAGGCTGTATCAGGAAGTGACCATAACCCAGATATGCTGGGACTACAGCCACATACCACACCCAGGGTTAAAACAACAAATCCTCTGCTCTCCCTGAATGTAACATTGTACAAAACAATTTCCAGCAAAATAACCTGTTACTTTCCAAAAGCATAACATGTGAAATTAATAAATAGGAACAGGAGTAGGTCAATCGGCCCCTCAAGCGAGTCCTGTCATTTAATAAGAACATGGCTGATCTACTCCAGGTCTCAACTCCACTTTCTTGCCGACTCCTTGTATCCCTCCACACCTCTCTGGGTTAGGGAATTCCAGACATTCACTACCTTCGGAGAGAAGACATTACTCTGCATCTCAGATTGAAATTGATGTTCCTTATTCCGTATCTATATCCTCGAGTTCAACACTTTGCCCAAGAATGGAAATATCTACCTTCTCCAACCCCTTCTGTGTCTTGTATTTTTCAGCAGTATCATTCCTCATTCATTTAAACCCCAATGAATTATAGCCTCACCATTTTAGAGATTCTCAATAACTCAACCCTTTCATCCCAGGAAACCGCCTAATGTACCAACCGAGTTACTTGCTGCATCAGCATGCTGACTTTATGTTTCATACACTGGAAGACTCCAAAGCCTTTGTACTGTTCCTTTTCTGGAAGTCCTCTCCATTAAATAACAGCCTGTCTTTTGGTTCTCAGTGTCATCCATAAACTCGGATGTATGTTGCACTCAAATCCCTCCTTCAGACTGTCAGTATAGATTGTAAATAACTGATGCCAGCGGACTCATAGCTGTGGTACTCCAGCAGATACACCTTCATCATTAAGATTCATTAATTCAGACTCTCCGATTTCTATGTGCTCACCAATCATCATCCCATATTAATACATTATCCATCATCCTACGAGCTTCTGTCTTGTGTAAGAACTTTAATTTTGTAATACCTTGTGGAAAATCTCTGGAAAGCCTGGTGTCTACCAGATCCCCTTTACCAAATCCACTTGTTACATTCTCAGGCATCTCCAGAAATACTTTGCATAATTTTTGCAGAGCAAATTATTGTTTTCCTTTCAGAAACACACACAGACTCTGCGTGAAACTTTTCTAAATGTCCATGCAGGCCAGGATTTCCAAATTAAGCTGGTCCCATCTGCTTTCTTTTGGCCCATGTGCCTCGAAATGTTTCCCATTCATATGTTTGTCCAAATGAGTTTTAAATGTTGTAGCTGTACTGGCATCTACCAATCTTTCTCTGATATCTCATTCCATAACCACACCACTCTCTGTGTAAAAAGTTGCCCCTTCGTTCCTTTTAAATCTTTCCTCTTTCACCTTAAACCTATGCCTTCTATGGTTGATACGGTTTAAAATCAGGAAACATCAGCTTATACCCCAACAGGTTTATTCGGAGGTACGAGCTTTCGAAGCGCTGTTTCTACACCAGGTGGTTGTGCGCTTTGATTAAGCACTTCGAAAGCTAGTGCCACCGGATAAACCTTTTGGAGTATAACCTGATGTTATGCAATTTTTAGCTTTGTCCACCCCAGTCCAACACCAACACCTCTGAATCAGAAATAATAAGAGACACAGCACTGATCCCTGTGGTACACCATTGGACACTGGCCTCCAATCACACAAACAGCCTTCTACCACCACCCTCTGTCTCCTACCACTAAAGATGATTTGGATGCAACCTGGCAAGTCACTAATGAGTCCTACCTGTTCCCTGGTTATTCTGTTCCGCTGGACACACTTGGAGAATATCAGGACATTCTCTAATCTTGCCTGCCAGTAGTTTTCCATGCCCCTGTGTTAGTCAGTCCCCTCCAAGTGAAGAATCTCCTCCTTATTGCAGTCTTAACTGGCCTGTCCCAGATCCTGCCATTATTTGCCTTGAATGTGGAATAGACTGCGAGGGAAGCGTTCTGTACATTTCCAACTTGTCAGATGTTTTGTGAATTTTCTAAATTGCACTGTGATCCACCTCTCATTCTTTGAAACTCTAGAGAACACAGGCCGAGTTTCCTCATCAGGCAATCTCACCATCTGAGGGATTAATCTGGAGAATGTCCACTGCACTTCCTCTGTGGTCAGTATATTCTTTCTGAGATTCGGTCACCAAAACTGTGCACAATACTCCAGGTACAGTCCCACCAACACGCTGTGAAACTGCTTCAACATGTCTTTGCATCGATGTTCAGACTCTCTTATATGAAGGCGAACCAAACTTTAACTTTCCACTTCCATATATTCCTCCGAATACCCTTCACATTCATTGCATTTACGACCTCATTTTTTGAGTTCTTATAGAAACCCTTCGGAAAATCCAATCTATGCTACTTCTACTGATTCTCCATTATCTATGCTGTAAGAAACAACTTCGAACAATTCCGAAGTTTATCAAGTATGATTTCTCTATCAGAAATGCATGCTGATTCTCTCCATTGTTGCTGTTAATTTCTAAATAGCAAATATGCCATCCTGTGTAATAGATTCCAACAGTTTCCCTACAAATGTCAAGTTAACTGGACTGCAGTTAGCCACACTATGTCTTTTTCCGTTTGTAGCTGTTTGGATCCCTTCCATTCGTCGGTCGTTCTTGGATCACGTTTATCCACAACAGTTTCCGGTCTCTGCAGAATGTACAGGAAAATAAAACACAGTCATCGACAGTGCAATTAGTACCAGTATTGGTAATTTATTTCCGACATTTTGATAGGACGTACATCTGTTTCGTCAGCTCCATGTTCAAGTACTACCTTGTTACTGATATGAATTGACTTTATGTCTTTAGCTCCAGGAGTCCGATATGATCACTTGGTATTACTGGGTGATTTTCTGGATCTTCCTCCATGAAGACAGATGCAATGTAACTGGTTGTTTTCTTGGCCATTTCCCTGTTCTCCACAATGACTTCTCCTCTCCCGATTACAAATTTCCACATTTGACCTTGCGTTTATTTTGTTTCCTTTGAAATATAGATGCAGATTGATGCAGTCTTTGTATTCCTGTTTGTTAGCAGGTATGTTCTCTTTTTGATTTCCTTTTCAGTTTCATGGCCTTCCATTTTTGGATCGTTAATTTCTGAGAATTCTCAGGTTTCCACATAGCTGGAATTCTTCTGAAGTCACTTCCTTTGATTAACATATTTTCTAATTTGTGATGTTAACCATCATTGAGTCACTTTGTCACTCTTTGGGGTTTGCACCTGAAATAACTAGATGTATGTTTCAGACTTTGCAGTATTTATAAAAACTCCTGGTCCTGACCAGATATATTCAGGAACACAGCAGGAGGATAGGAGGATAGAGAAGAAATTGCGGGAGCATTGCTTACCTCTTTTCTATCATCACTTGCCAACGAGTGAGGTCCTGGACAACTGGAATGTAGTGAATGCTGAGCCCATATTCAAGAAATGCTACAAAGATAAATCTGGGAACGAAAGACCAGTAATCTTAAAAGCTAGTGGGTAGGTTACTTTCGAAGATTCGGAGAGATTGGATATACGTGCATTTGGAAAGACAGGGTGTGGTGCGGAGTAAGATTAGAATGGTGCTTGAAAAGCAGAACAGGCCAGGCAGCATCCGAGGAATAGGAATATTGATGTTTTGGGCAAAAGCCCTTCGTCAAATTCAGCACGGGAGTTTGTGCAAGATCATGACTCACAATTTTGTTGGAGTTCTTTGCTAAAGTGACCAGAAACGTTGAGGAGGTCCGGGTAGTATATGTAGTCTGGATGGATTCCAGTAAGGCCTTCAATAAGGTTCCACATGGTACGCCGATCTGGAAGGTTAGATCGCATGGAATTGTGGGGGAGCTGGCAAATTAGGTACAAAATTGCCTTGATAGTAGGAAGCAGAGAGTAATAGTGGAAACATGCTGGTAAGACTGGAGGCCTGTGAATAGTGGAATGCCTCAGGGGTTGATGCTGGCACCACTACATATTACATATATCTATGATTTACATGAGATGTACAGGCATGATTTGTAAGTTTGAAGACGGCACTAAAACAGGCGGCATTATGGAGAGAGAGGAAGGTTATCAGAAATTTCAGAAATTGCAGCAGTATCTTGATCAGCTGGAGAAGTGCGCTGAGAAGTGGTAAATGTATTTTAATATAGATCAGTGTAAGTTCTTGCATTTTAGAAAGTCAAATCAAGTTTGGAGTTTCATGGTGAATGGTTGGGTCCTAAGGAGTGTAGTGGAACAGAGGGACCTTGGAATTCAGGTGCATGGTTCTCTGAAAGTTGATTCTGAGGTAGACATTGAAGAAAGCTTTTGGCACACTGACCTTAATCAGTGTATATCACTGAGTATCGAAATTAGGGAGTTATGTTACAGTTATACAGGATGCTGGTGAGGCCATATTGGTAGCGTTATGTTCAGTTTTGTTCACTTTGCTATAGGAAGGATGTTATTAAACTGGAAAGAGTGCAGAAAAAATTACAAGGATATTGCCAAGGTCTCAATGGTCTGAGTTATAGAAAGAGGTTGGACAAGCTAGGACTTTTTACTTTTGTGTGCATGAGACTGCGGGAGGATCATATTGAAGTTGATAAGATCATGTCAGGCATGGTTAGAGTGAATGCACCCAGTCTTTTTTACCAGGGTTGGGTAATCACAGACTAGAGGGCATCAGTTTAAGGTCAGAGAGGACAGAATAAAAGGGAACCTGAGGAACAACTTTTTAACACAGGGGCTGTTATGCATATGGAATGAGAAGTGGTTGAGGTTATTTCATTAAGCATTAACAACATTTAAAAGGCATTTGAACAAATACACGGATAGGAAAGGATTAGAAGGATACGGGGCAATGGCAGGGAAATGGGGTTAGCGTGGATGGGCATTTTGGTCGGAATGGACCAGTTTGGGCGGAAGGGCCTGTCTCCGTGCTGTCGGACTCTATGACTCTAACAACCATTGCTCATCTCCCACTGAATGTTATATTGTACTTTCCAAATTCACTGAAGATATCTTGACATTCTAGCCTCCAGTCTTCCATAATGTTTGACTAGAATATTCAAGCATTCTATATGGTATGCAGACACCTTGTAAAATACACCTTATAAATGCCATTATTCCTTAAAAGCTGCTTCAGACCAAGGTTAATATTGGACCAAGGACCAATTCGTCCTTCTGAACACACATCAAATCCGAAATAACCTGCTCTCTAGTTTGCTTCACAACATACTCTTCAACCCACCTATATAATCTTACAGAAATTATTTTTCACAGCTTCAGCAGTCACTTAGTTAACGCAGTTTAGATACAACTTGAGACCATTCAATAAGACTGCGGTATCCACAATACTTGCCTAACTAATTTACAGAGCATATGATGCTCAGATTTTCTGCTACCATTTTGGTTTCAATATATAACACACCAATATTTGCTTCCCCTTGCTGTCTGTAAACTCTAACTAAACTGATTCTGTGGAAGCTGAGGGACATGTCTGTGTCGTTATTAGTGATAGACCTGGACAAGACATTCAGGGAGGCTCACCTCAACGCTGAGATGATCTGAAAAAATGTCCCACAATACTGGACAACCAACAATATCCTCCCCGCTCTGTTAGGATAAGAGTTACCGTATACTCTCTGCTCCCTCACACTCACTGTATATCTGTTATAGCACCTAACACCGAACAAGGTTCACGCTCTGTCTCCAAATAAGGCTCAGGCACTACCACTCTCACTATTGAATTCAGCAACTAATCATACTATATGGATTCAAAACTGTCGACTGACTCATTCCAGACACCTCACAACTCCCTCCACCTACACCAGCACAAACAGCAGGGTCACCCATTCCCACTTTCCATCCATCCCTTTCTCCCATTCCAGGAGAAACAGCCTGGAATAGGATAGAAAGGGCCGAGCCGAAGTTGAGGAACCTATATTCGTTCCCTCACTCCCCTTCCCCCGCCATGTGGGGAGGACTCTTAAAGAGCTGGAGAGGAGCAGGACGCCTCGTGTGGAGTATCCGAAACATCCACGTCCTACTGACCAGTTAAGGAGCAATGTCCAGTGAAAGACAATTCTCAGTTTAAACCCACTGGCAGTTCCAACAACAGTCCTTTCACTTCTAAAAAACCTACAGATACCTCACTGCACAGAGACGCAGACACAGAAATACACAGACGAACACACGCAATACTTACAAGGAGATAGGTATACATACACGTATAAACACAGAAATACATATACAGTCACATACAAATCGACATAAATACAGATAGAAACACAGGCTGAAATACAGACAGATGTAGACACGCAAACACACATAACAAGCACATGGACACACACACATACAGACGCACACAAACAGAGGCACAGACACACACACATACGCACAAACACTTATTCATATACAAATACACAGAGGCACAGACACTAGTGTCATTGAGACACAAATCGATATGTTTTTGATTTGTAAGGAGATCAAGGATTCTGGGGAGAAGAATGAGGTCGAGGTACATATAAAAAATTATTGAATGGAATTTCCGACTCGATAGGCTGAATGGCCTAAATGTGCTCATTTCCTTCATGCTGCTGCGGTATTATGCTATCAGGCATTCTCTTCCTGAGACAGCAGCAGAGGCTGGGTGCGATACGTATTTAATTGGAAAGGGTCCGTGGGAATTTGGGATAGGTTTGGAGTCCGGAATGGATTATATTCCTAATTATTCCTAATTATTCTGTCCTTACGTCTGAAGAGAGGTTTTGATTTGACGTTCAGTTAACACAGTTTTAAAATAACAGTCCCACAATAAAATAAGGACGTCCCTTTCACTTTAGTGTTGTGCTATCTGTGGTATCCTCATCCTCAGGGAGCAGTGAAGACTCAGTTATTGAAGGTATTCAAGGCTGAGCTTGACTGATCTTTACTGGACAGAAGAGTCAGTGTTTATTGGGAACAGACAGGAAATGGATGGTCAGACACATTCGGATCAGCCATGAACATTCTGAATGGTGCAGCCGAATGGGCAACTTCTGGCCCAATCCTGTGTGTTGTTCCCTCAATCCACTCCTCGAGGCTCTTACAGAGATATACTGCTGCCCCTATCCCATGTGTTGTTCCCTCAATCCACCCTCGAGACTGTTACAGAGATATACTGCTGCCCCTATCCCATGTGTTGTTCCCTCAATCCACCCTCGAGACTGTTACAGAGATATACTGCTGCCCCTATCCCATGTGTTGTTCCCTCAATCCACCCTCGAGACTGTTACAGAGATATACTGCTGCCCCTATCCCATGTGTTGTTCCCTCAATCCACCCTCGAGACTGTTACAGAGATATACTGCTGCCCCTATCCCATGTGTTGTTCCCTCAATCCACCCTCGAGACTGTTACAGAGATATACTGCTGCCCCTATCCCATGTGTTGTTCCCTCAATCCACCCTCGAGACTGTTACAGAGATATACTGCTGCCCCTATCCCATGTGTTGTTCCCT
>NW_025214986.1:49555-57569 GCF_004010195.1 Chiloscyllium plagiosum
ATATCTTCCCTCGGTAACTGCTCCTTTCACTCTCCAAGGCTATGCTCAATGTGAGGCAGTTGTGATCACTATCACCAAAGTATTCTCCCACCGCGAGATCTGACATCTGTCCAGGCTCATTGCCAAAATGGCCTCTTCGCTCATCGATTTGTACACATATTGAGTATGGAAACACTCCTGAACACATCTGACCAAAATGGCTCCATTCAAACCATCTGCACTTCGGAGGTTCCAGTCGATTATTGGATAAGTTGAAATTACCCATAACAACAACCCTGCTACTTCTGCATTGTTCCAGAATCTAACAGCCTATGTGCTCTTCAATGTCTCTACTGCTATTAGGTGGTCTGTAGAAAACCCCCAATGCGTGGCTGTTCCCTTGCTGTTCCTAACTTCCACCATTCTGACTCAGTATACAAACCTTCCTCAACAGGTTTCTGTAGCGGTGATGTTATTTCTGATTATCAATGTTACGCTCCCTCCTCTTTTTTTAATCAATGTTCGAAACCCTGAAACGTCAAGCAACCATTCCTGCCCATGTGAAACCCACGTCCCCGTTTGTGCCGCAACAGCACAGCCCCAAGAACTGCTGTACGTTCGTCATTCTTATTTTGGATACTCCCTGCATTAATGCAGACACACTTGATGGATCCCTTGGTTCCATCGCGTGAGAAACTTTCCTGATAGATTTAATACATCCTGCCACTGCCCCATCTGCAACTGACCCGCTCCCAGACACGTGGCTCTGATTCCCCCGCCTCAGATATGTAGTTCTGAGTCCCACCCTGTTACCAAACTAATTTAAACCTCCCGAATCACATGAGCAAATCTCCCACCCCGGACAATTGTGTCCCTCCAGTTCAGGTGCAACCCGTCCTTCATGTACAGCTCCCACCTTCCCCAGAAGGTATACCAATAGTCTATGTATTTGAAGCCCTCTCCAGCCTCGCAGCAACATGTTAAACTGCATCCGATGACTGTTCCTCATCTTCCTATCTCGTGGCACCCGTAGTATACCTGAGATCATAATTCTACTCGTCCTGTTCTTCACCTTCCAACCTAACCCTTTTCAGATCCTCAATCCCTTTCCTGGCTATATCATTGTGCCAATATGCACCACGATTTCTGGCTGCTCACCCTCCCCATTCAGAATCTTGTAAACCCGTTTGACAACATCCCGGACCGTACAGTACACTGCTGACAAGCTCACCCCCTCCGCACACGACTCCACTGCCACACTCACTTCCCCAATGTCATGTTCACTCCTCCACACAAACCCACAGTGTTACTCTCACTCCCTCACACACTCATCCACCATCGCACCCGTCCCCACACACTCTCCCGTTGTCACACTGACTCCTCTGAAGACTTCCCCACCGTTACGCTCCCTCCCCTGCACACTGTCCACAATCACACTAACTCCCTTCCCATCACACTTGCCCCCACGTCCAGTCCCCTAAAGGTTTTCCTTCTCCACCACACACAGCCCGGTGGTCACACTCACTCCCACACAAGCTCCGCCACCCACACTTCCTCTTCCACACACACTCCCCCACTGTCATACCCACTCACCTGTATAATCCCCTACTGTTACACTCACCCCCCTGCACACAACCCCACTGTCACTCTCACTCCACCGCACGGTTCACTGCCGAAACGCTCAGCCCCTTCACACCACCCTGTGGTCACACTCACTCTCCCGCACACTGCACCAAAGTCATGTGCAATCTATCGCAAACTCTCCTGGGTTGGTGACGATTCTCCACTGCAGATTTGCCACCACACGGACACTCCACCAAACATTTGCTCCACCATCATGCTCACTTCCCCGCACATCATACCCACCCTCACTCTCAGTCCCCAGTGTTATGCTCAATCGCCTGCACACTATCCCACTGTCAATCTAACTTTCCCAGATACTGTCAAACTCAGTCGCCCGCACGCCCAGCGTCATTACTATTGCTCCACTGTATACTCCCCCACCGTCATACTCTGTCCTCCTACACTCCCCCATAGTCATGCTCGATCCACGGTTTACTCCCTCATCGTCACCCTCACTGCCAAGCACACATCCTCCCTCATCGTCACCCTCACTGCCAAGCACACATCCGACCGTCACTCTCACCCCCTGCACACATATCCACTGTCACACTCATTCGCCCACACACTCACATATTCTAACTCTCCTTTGAGTGTGTACTCCACCACAGTCACGCTCACTCCCCAGCCAACATCCCCACCAGCACACGCAGCTGCGTGCACACTCTCTCCATTGCCATATTGAATGCCCCACACACCACACAACACTATCATGCTCACTCGTCCACACACTGCCACACCATTACGCTCACAGTCTCACACACTTCCCAAAATCACGCTCACTCCTCCCCATACTCCACCACTGCCACTTTTATTTCACTACACCCTCCCCATTCCACCCCTGCAGACTACCCCACCATCACACTCATTCTCCCAAATTCTCACTACCTCGCACGCCCCCGCCATTAAGCTCACTCCCCCGCTCACTCTCTTACTGTCACGCTCACTCGCTCAAACACTCCAGTACTGTCACACTCACTCCGCCACACAATCGCCCACTGTCACGCTAACTCCGCCACTCACTTCCCCATATTCACGTTGACTGCCCCACTCACTCCAACATCATCACTCTCATTCCCCTGCACACTCCATCACCGTCATGCTAACTAACTCACACACTCCACCACGATCACATTCACGTCCATTGCACACTCTCCCCACTGCCACCCTCACTCTTCTACCACTTGCCCACCATCACAGTCATTCCCACACGCACCCTGCCTGCATCACTTTCACTGCCCTGCACACTCCGCCACCATGACGCTCAGTTCTCCACCCGCTCCCCTAATGACACACACAACCCACATACTCCCCCACTGTCAAAATAACTCCTACACACACCTACTACCGTCAGACCCATGCTCCCTCACACCACTCAACTCACCACTCTCACTTTCCCATACTTTCGGCCAGAGTCATGCTCATTCCACTGCAAACTTTCCACCCGTCATCCTCATGCCCCCGTGCACACCCGCACCATCACACTCAGTTACCCGCGCTCTCAGGCCACCATCATGATCACTGCATCAGACGTCATTACCCATCGTCATGCTCAATCACCCGCACACTCCAGACCATCTCTCCCACTCCGCTGCATCGTCCTACACCGCTATGTTTACTCCCATGCACATTACTGCACTGTCATTTTCACACCACGGCACACTCTGCCAACATCACACTCACTCCCCTACACTCTCCCCAACATCACAGACACTGCACTGCACTGTCCCACACCATCATGGTCACTCCCCTCACTGTGTCACACACTCTATCGCACACTCCCACAGCATAATGTTCTCTCGCCCACACAGCACATCACTGTCAAAATCACTGCTCTGCACACTTGTCCACTGCCACACTCAGTGCCCTATACACTTCCCCATTCTCTTTCTGACACTTCCGGACACTCCCCCACCATCACCCTCACTCCTCCACCATCAGACTCACTCGGCTACAAACTCCCCCCTCAAGCTCATTCCCGCACATCACACTCGCTCCCCTGTTCACTGCGCAACCGTACGCTCGCTCCTCCGCACATAACTCCACCGTCATGCTCACTGCTCCAATAACCACACCACACCATCATGCTTACTGCCTCACACACTAGTGCTTCATCATGCTCACTGGCCCACCCACTCCCCACTGTTATAGTCAGTCCCCCACGCATTCCCACATGTCATTCTCACTCTCCCGGACACTTCCCCACTGTCACACACATTCCCCTGCACAATCCTGCACCACTATGCACATTCCAGCTACATTTTCCAAGAGTTATACTTACCTCCGTACACTCCCCCACTGTCACACACACTCCCATGCACGCTCCCTCAACGTCATGCTCACTCTCCTGCACACTTCCCCAACATCATGCTCACTCTTCTGCACACTCGACCAACATCATGCTCACTCCCCGTACACTTGTCCACCATCACGCTCATTTTGTCGCATATTCCCCCAACATCATGCTCACTCCCACTCACAATCCCTCAACTTCATGTTGATACCTCTACGCACTCCTCCACCATCATGCTCATTCTCCCACACACTCATTCCCACGCCCATTCCTCCACCGTGACTCTCACTGCCCTGCGCACTCCCCCATCATCACACTTACTACCACACACACTTCCCCACCATCATGCACATTCTCCTGTTCACAACCACACTGTGAAGCTCACTGCCCCGCACGCTATTCACAACCACACTGTGAAGCTCACTGCCCCGCACGCTACCCCGCTGTCTCACACACGCTCCCTGCAAACTCTCCGACTGCCACGCTCACTCCCCTGAACACCTCACCACCGTCATACTCCTTCGCCATACGCTCCACCACCATCACACTCACTGCACTGCACACTCCCCTATCGTCACAGTTCCCCCGCACACTCTCACCGTCGCTCTCCTCCCCCATACACTCTCCCATCATCATGCTCACTCCAGCGCACACTCCCTCATCATCCAGTTAATTCCCCTGCACAGTTCCCCAACCATCACACCCACTATGCTGCTCTCCCCTCCCGTCAAGCAAGGGCAGATGGACTTAAATCCAAGAAACAGGACCTGGGGCTGAGACTTTCTCCAGCTCAGCTTCTTCAACACGAAGACAAACAACAATATTTTTCATTCCTCTAGTCAGCACTTTTTAATGAACGTTTTTTTTTACTTTTTACAAGTTGAAGTGATGAATACAGTCTGTGGGATGGTGTCTTTTCCCATTGGCCCCTGAATTCTGTGAAACATTGAGCAGTGTCCCTGTCACCCCACTGTGGATTAATGTTGGACCACCAGCGTTACCCTCAGTCTGTTACCGTCGTGACAGGCTGCTTAATCGGTGAGACGCTGAACTGAAATGAGAAAATCCCAGAAGGATTGCAATATGAGTGAATTTGATTGATTGATGAATTTGGGTGATGGGATATTTCAGCACATTCTTCAGCTGCTGTCTGAACTTAGTCTGGATCAAGACATAAATCACGGTGTTTGTGCAGCAACTGAGGAGCTGCAGCATGAAGCCCAATTCCTGCACAATCCAATGGAGATACACAGGGTTGTACAAAATCTTCTTCAACACGAAGACAAACAACAATATTTTTCATTCTGCTAGTCAGCACTTTTTAATGAACGTTTTTTTTTTACTTTTTACAAGTTGAAGTGATGAATACAGTCCGTGGGATGGTGTCTTTTCCCATTGGCCCCTGAATTCTGTGAAACATTGTGCAGTGTCCCTGTCACCCCACTGTGGATTAATGTTGGACCACCAGCGTTACCCTCAGTCTGTTACCGTCGTGACAGGCTGCTTAATCGGTGAGACGCTGAACTGAAATGAGAATATCCCAGAAGGATTGCAATATGAGTGAATTTGATTGATTGATGAATTTGGGTGATGGGATATTTCAGCACATTCTTCAGCTGCTGTCTGAACTTAGTCTGGATCAAGACATAAATCACGGTGTTTGTGCAGCAACTGAGGAGCTGCAGCATGAAGCCCAATTCCTGCACAAACCAATGGAGATACGCAGGGTTATACAAAATATAATCCAACCGGTTCCATGTAGAAAACACCATGAACGTTGACCGTAACATGATGAAATTGGCCGAGATCACAAACAGTAAAACGACGGATATTTTTCGGTTTCTCATTTCTTTGTCATACTGAGCGACCCCATTGGATTGAGCGCGGAGTCTCTTGCGTAATCTGCTGGTCACTAAAATGTGTCGAATAGTGAAAATATTGAGCAGCAGAATCAGGGGAAATGGGAGAGTCGGGGTTAGAATGTGGTGGAGGAACTGGATTGTGACCCAGACATGGGAGTATTGAACAGCGAGTGTTACATAACAAAACCAGGGCTCGTTCGCAATCTGATACTGTACTGTGAACATAAAATACCATGAAATGTTCTTCAAACATCTCAGCGCAGTCACTGATCCCAAAACCATAGCCGCCGTTTTCTCTCTGCAATATTTACTTTTCAGTTTCTGGCAACAAATGGCTACAAACCGATCAAAGGTGAAAGTGACGGTGAACCAGACAGAACAGTCAGTAGCTGCATAAAGCAGGACGGCGTGGATATTGTACACGGGGATATCCCCCAGGAAATAAAACTGTTCCTCATAAACAATGAGAATGTGTCTTAATATCAGATCAAGGATAATTGCCATTAGATCCGCCACTGCCATTGACCCCAGGTAACGTCTGACACATAGAGACAATCCACAATCTCTATAAAGCATGACGTAGATCGCCACTAAGTTAACTGTGAGGAAGGAAATTAAACAAATTATACATCAGCCTGGAGGCATAGTGACAAGATTCGTTGATGACCCAGTGAGACTTTCAAATGTATTTAGAGACTTCTTTAAATAGTTGGAGCTGATATAATAAATGGGAAGGTCCGACATACAGAGAAAAATGTGTCATAAATGTGTTTATGGGCGGCACAGTGGTACATTGGCTAGCACTGCTGCGACGACTGCACCGGAGACCCGGATTCAATTCCCACGTCGGGCAACTGTCTGTGTGGAGTTTGCACATTCTCCCCATGTCTACGTGGGTTTCGTCCGAGTGCTCCGGTTTCCTCCCACAGTCCAAACATGTGCAGGTTAGGTGAATTGACAATGCTAAATTTCCCGAGGTTTTAGACGAAGGGGTAAATGTAAGGGACTGGGTCTGGGAATGGGTTGCTCTTCGGAGGGTCGTTGTCCACACTCTAAGTAAGCTAACCTAAAATACAAGAAAACCTCCTTCCCAAACACTCACATAGAACAGATGGAGTCCAGAACATTTCCACACATTCGATTACTTGAATGCAGGCATTCACCACTTCTTTCAATTTCCAAATATGAACGATTTTCTCCCAGTTCAATGACGACAAATGGAGGTTGGAAATTTCTGTGTCTTCCTCTCTTGTGTCGTGGAACCTTTGCCCTGAAGAAATGCAAACGCAGGGAAAATGTATGCACCCCTTCAACTGTCGGAGGGACTTCGGAACAGTGTGTCCTTCTCCCTGGAATGGGGTACCTCCCCTCAGTATCTTATTGTTTGCTCAATTCACTGACATCCAGCCGTTCACAAATAATATCAGGGATAGAATATTCTGTGGAATGTTATTTATAAAATGTTTGGCACAGAATTTCAGGGGAGTTCCGGGGAATATCAGTTGTATAACGCTGCGTAAAGAATGTTCTGGGGAATGTCAACTTCAGGATGACGGGTACAGAATGTTCCAGGGAATGTCAGTTCTCAATTAGCTAGTACAGAATGTTCTGGGGAATATTCTGTTGCTGTACCGGCACCATTCCCCAAGTTTTCCTCCACAACATTGATAACTTTATCGGCGCAATCTTGTGCTCCCACGAGAAGGTTGAACAGTTCATAGGCTTCAGCAACACTTTCCACCTCGAACTCACGTTCACCTGCACCATCTTTGACGCCCCCCTCCTCATCCGCGCCATCTTGGACACCTTCTTCCCCTTCCTGGAGCAACTTGAACACCTCCCTCATTTTCCTGGACCATTTGGACACCTCTCTGTCAGTCCTGCACTATAACCGACACATCCATCAAGTTCTAGGACAATTCTTCACACCTCCATCTCCT
Source organism: Chiloscyllium plagiosum (assembly GCF_004010195.1). Lineage (NCBI taxonomy): Eukaryota > Metazoa > Chordata > Chondrichthyes > Orectolobiformes > Hemiscylliidae > Chiloscyllium > Chiloscyllium plagiosum. The sequence goes on from NW_025214986.1 coordinate 57,250, forward strand.
CCAGGACCATCTCGGACAGCTCCCTCCCTTTCCTGAACCTCCTGAAACACCTCCTTCCAGTTTTTGAACCATCTCAGACACTTCCCTCAGCTTCCTGGTCTAGCTTGAACACTTCGGTCCCCTTCCTCGACCTGCTGGACACCTCCCTCCCCTTCACAGACCATCTTAGACACTTCCCGGGCCGCTCGGAAATACGCCTTCCCTTGTGGGGCAATTCAGACACCTCCATTCCCTTCCCAGACGATCTTTGGCACCTCTCTCCTATTTGCGGACCATCTCCGACACCTCTGTCCACTTCCCGTACCATGTTGGACACCTCC
>NW_025214987.1:0-3524 GCF_004010195.1 Chiloscyllium plagiosum
ACATTCAATACTTCAGATTTATTTTTGCAGTCCAGATCCATGTAGACATAAAAGATTGTGGACAATGAAAGAGACTATTGGAGGAGGAAAATTACCCACCAATAACGAAGTCTCCAGTTATTGGATGCAGAGCACACCAGGGAAAACAAAGCAGTATTTTTTAACAATCTTCGGCCAGAAGGGCTGCGCGGATGATTCATTTCATCTTCCTTCAGTAGTCCCCTGCATCACAGACTCCCAATGTTCAGACCATTCAAATCAATCCATATAATATCAAGAAATGGCTGGAGACACTGAGAACTGTAATTTAAGTCCACAGATTGCCATATCTTTATCCAAGCTGTTCCATTCTGGCAAAAACACTAACCTTTTCCAACAATGTGATAAATTGCGCAAGTGTCTCCTGTGTACAAAAAGTATGGCACTTGCATTGCAGCTAGTCACTGACTCATCGGTGAGTCTACCATGGGAACTTTTTGAAGCAAGGTGTCTGAAATAACGTGAATAATCAGCAATAATCTTCTCGGGTGTTGTCAGTTAGTGTCCCGTAAGACTCATCCAGCTCTTGATCCCATTGCAAGCTCACTTGCAAAAGAGTTGAATTTCAAAGGCGCAGTGAGAGTAATTATTCTTAATATCGATGCACCATTTAGACATATGTGCCAATATAAGCCCGAGTATAATTATATTTAAACAGAATCTGGGTGAAGTACTCACTGATTGAGAATTATTACAAGCAAACAGGAAAAGATTGTTGTCAGTGTCAGTAATTCGAAATCCGGGACAGCTCTGCAGCCATTCCTCAGGAAGGTGAGTGCCTAAAGCTCAACCATTTACACCTCCATAAAATAATTTTTCTCAAACACAAGATTATGCGTGGGAATATTACTGATCATGCCACTCCTGAAATGGAACATGTTCAAAAACAGCAAGACATTGAAAACATCCCAATTCAGTCTGACAGATTCCGAGTCATGTTCACAACACACAAACATTAGACAAACATGATAATAAAGAATTAAACTGTCCTTTTTTGATTTTAAATAGCATTACTATCACTGAGTCCCCATCAGAGTGTCTAACAGCTTCCAGGATCTGATCATTGACCAGAAATTGTCCATAACTAGTCATTTAAACAGCATTGTCTTCGAGAGCAGATCAGAAGCCAGGGAGTCTGCAATGAGTAACTCAACTGCTGACTCGCCAAAGTCTGGGATGGATTACATCCAAGGAATAAGCAAGGATACCACCAGTCAATTTAATTACTAACAATTCAACGAACATCCATTCCCTCCACCATTGACACTCAGCAGTAGAAATGCATACCATCTGCAAGATTCACTGCACCAAGGCTTAAGAGACAGTACCTTCTAAACCCACTGCCATCTGGAAGAACAAAGGCAGCAGATAATTTGGAAGACCAGCTGTCTGCAATCTATTTCCTTCATACGGTCAGATGGAATGAGGTTTGCTCATGATTTTTCAATTCTCAAATCATCAGATCACACAATCAGTCGAAACGCAACAAGACTTGGACAACAGTCAGGCTTGGTTTGACAAGTGACAAATAACATTTGTGACACACAAATGCCAGACAATGACCTTCGTGCACCATCACATCGTCGCTATTCAACATCCAAAGGGAATGCAGTTGCTGAATCCATTGGCATTAATATTCTTAATTTTATCCAAGAAAATATAGATGTTCCCATGCGAAGATCAATCAGCGATGAATCCTGCAGCAAGTAATTTTTCTCATTTCATGCGAAAGCGTGCTTGCTATCTCCGAAATACAAGTCAGGAATATGATCATTTCATCTCCTGTTGTCTGAATGAGTGCAACTCCAACAATACTCAAACAGCTTAACACGACTGAGGACTGTGCAGGTCACTTGAATCGTCCGCATTCATCCCTTCCTCCGCCAACGACACTCACCAGCAGATATGAGTATCATGACACTCCTCACAGGGCACCATCCACACTCAATACCAACAGCTGACTGCAAGAAAAAGGGCAGCATATAAGGAATATTCATCATTCTATTGATGCAAACATAAGTATTGTAATGGACAAAGCTAGACTAAGATCTGGACTCTTATTATGGCCTCGTCTCATTTCATTAAGCTGCAAAGAGATTTCTTTCAATTAAACAAGAAACAATAATGAGAACATAAATCCAAACCGGAGCAGTGGCAGGTATTATAAGGTGAGATTAAAGCGTTTCCAAGAAAATAAGTTCTCACGAAGTAAGAAGTGCGTGGCTGTGAAATCCAGAACTCCCCGGAAGTCTAGGAACACGCAGAACAGGAATGATTACATCAGACAGTGGGAATTCAATAATTCAGAAAGCCAAGAAGAGTGTGGAATGGAGAGGAGTTGGGTCCAAATGAAAATAAGAAATCAAACAGTGTGTGTGAAATGATGCTGGCAAGAAGCATCAAGCAATTTTTCACAGATTTCTTTTCAATGAAGAGAACAAAAATAAACAAAGAAACGAAGATAAAAGGTAAACATAAGAAACGGCGTGTAGATGCAGAAGTTTTTATAGGTGGTTCTGAATTTAAATTGAAGCTTAAAGGGACATGAAAAATGTGTGCAATCATGATGAATCTGCGATAATTTTCTGATAAGCACATCCATTATTCTCGATGTTGCTACTTTTCGGAAAATGAGATCTGATCATTGAAACAGGGTGGCAAGAACGCCAGATTTGAGAACATTTGATGACAACAGAAATTGTGAGCTCGATCAAAACGAAAAATGGAAAATAGCCAAGCGTTTGCAAACTGCAGACAATCGGGGGGCTCCAAAAACAAATGAAAAATCGGAAAAACATAAATAAGGATTTAGAATTGCTAAAGGGCATCAGGCTTTGACAAATAGGATTAAGGCAAATCCCAAACCCGTTTATCTTGAAGAAGAGGGCCACAAGGGAAAGAGTAAGTCAACCCAAGGACAAGGAAGGAATTCATCCGTTGAGCTGGAGGAGGTGGGTGAATACTCTGCATTGGTATTCAATAAGGATTAATACATGGTAGACGCTGAGTGTAGAGAAGAATATATTGATATTACAGAGCGTTTCGGTATTTATAAAATGAGGAATATGCTGGGACTTTTCAGAAGCATTGAAGTCGACAAATCTCCAGGATATGACGGGTCAATTCAAGAACACTGAGTGAAGCGACGAAGTAAATTACTGGCCGTTGTGCTCACTCCCTGAATGCTCTTCAGTCACAGGAGAGGTTCCAGAGATCTGGACAATAACTAATGTCGGTTCTTGCTTGAAGAAGATCAACACGGACAGTCCAATAAACTTAGAGCTCGGTGAGCCATATGTCAGTGGGAGGGAATTATTGGAGATTCTTAGAAAGAGGACATTACGCACATTTGGAAAAATATGGACTTATTGGCGAAAGGTAACACTGCTTTATTTGGGTAGGTTGTGTCTCACAAACTCGATTGACTGTTTTGAGCAAGTGACAAAAGTGATTGATGACGGCATGGGGCTGGATGTTGCCATATG
>NW_025214987.1:3575-9581 GCF_004010195.1 Chiloscyllium plagiosum
TAGAAAGAGGACATTACTCACATTTGGAAAAATATGGACTTATTGGCGAAAGGTAACACTGCTTTATTTGGGTAGGTTGTGTCTCACAAACTCGATTGACTGTGTTGAGCAAGTGACAAAAGTGATTGATGACGGCATGGGGCTGGATGTTGCCATATGGAATTTAGCAAGGCATTTGATAAGGTTTATTATGGTGGGCTCATACAGAAGTTGAATTCAAATTGGATCAGCGGTCAATCGGTAAACTGTTGGAGAACTGTATGCTCATAGCAGACAGAGCTGTGAAGGAAGTCTGTTTTTATTTTACTGACTGGAGATCTGTGAATAGATTGGCCGAGTTACGGATCATGAGGATGATTGATCGAGGGTGCAGCAGGATGTAGGTCAGTGGACACCTGGATAGAGAAGAGGCAGATGTAATTTACTCCGTGCAATTGCGAGGTGATGCTTTTGGAATGTCGTCAGCAGGAGGCAAGTATACAGCAAATGGAAGAAATCTAAGTAGCTTCAATATGAATAGGAATCTAGGCGTACAAGTCAGCACTTCCCTGGAAGTTGCAAAGCAGGCAAACAGTGTGGTCCAGAAGGCATGTCGCATGCTTCTGTGCGTGAATCAGAGCAGAGAGTATTAAATTAGCATGTCATGTTGCAACTGAAAAGAACTTTATTTCGGTCACATTTGGCATATCTGTTTAGAGTACCGTTTCCCACATCACCAAAAGTATGTTGGGCTATTTGAGAGGGCTTTAGAAATATTTGACTGGATGTCGTCTGGTAAGAGAACTCCCTGTGGAGAAATTGGACAAATTTCGTTTGTTGTCAATTGGCCATCAGTGGCAGAGGGGCTACCTGATAGATGTTTACAAAAATTTGAGAGTCATGGACAGAATAGGCAGTCGAAACCCTTTTTTTCCCAGGGTGTAAATATTATTTACTTGGGGGCATAGTTTTAGGAGAATTGGGAAAGTTTGAAGGAATATGAAAAGCATGTTTATTTTTTTCTTTTGCAGTCAAAATGTATAAGTGCCTGGAATTTGTCATCAGATGAATTTGAAGAAGAAACAATAGGATCATGGAAGAGGTATTGGATGACGGTTTGCTCGCTGATGTGGAAAGTTCTTTCACTGTCTTTTCATCACCATATGAGGTAACATCTTGAGTGACCCTCCAGATGAAGCTCTGGTAGTGAAGCCCGTTTTATATTTATATGTTTAAGTTTCCTTCGGTTGGTGATGTCATTTTCTATAGTGATGCTATTTCCTGTTCTTTTTCTTAAGGGGTGGGAAAAGGGATCCAATCAATGAGTTTGTTGATAGCGTTCTAGTTGAAATGTCATGCTTCTTGCACTTCTCGTGCCGTCTCTGCTCGGCTAATCCTAGGATGGATGTGTTGTCCAAGTCGAAATGCTGTCCTTCCTCAGCTGTATAAAAGCACACTAGTGAGAGTGGGTCATATCTTTTATTGTCGCTAGATCAACTGTTATGCTGTGTTATATTCTGAAGTTTTCAAACTTTACGAATATATGAGAAGATCAATGTATGGGGATGAGAGGAGAGGGCAGGGAGGTGTAGTGTGTAAATTGATTTGCATCATTTTGATACTGATACCATTATTTAAACGGAATACCACTTCAATATGTTGGACTGTTTATATTTTTCTGTAAAAATGGTGAAAACCTTTGAATACTCATTTCTCAGTTGGCCACAGACTAGCCACCATCCCGTAATGACAGCTACATCTGAAATGTTTGCTTTTATTGAAATCTATCATTATATTTGCCTTATTGAAAAACTCGGAAGTAATTCAGGAAAGGCAGCAAGTGGCAGAGACCAGGATAACTCTATGGGCCTGAGGAGGTTCCAGGGATAGAAAGTCGTGTGAAGACTTGGAGATACTGCAGGGATATGTACTATTCTACGGGCCTAAGGAGGTTGCAAAAGTAAGAATCGGTTTAGTTTCTGTTTTAAGTGGAAACGGAGCTGGGTCAGCCAGGTGAATATTTGGATCTGAGATCATGCAAAATATATGCCTCAATTAAACCTGATAAAAAATGGTAAGGGGACAAATTATCATCTGACATAGCGCTGCAACTCCCTGTAGCAGAAAAAAAGTCAGGTGCAGAGACAGGACAGCCAGGCACGTGAGACCTGGTGATGGAACCCACACTGTGGTCGGGGAATTGAACTACCTATCTTCGCAGATTATGGTCAACAGTGCAAGTTCAATCCACACCTTTTGAAGCAGCATGTTTATTTTTCAATTATAATATTTTAGGGAGTAAGAACTTTTTATGATCTGAGGGTTTTTTGAGTTGACCACTGATGAATAATTGATACCTGGGAGTTTTTGGCTGCGGGGAGATATTTCAGTTCTAACTTTTTTCAGTTCAGGAGCACACCGAAAAATAGTTATAGAATAGATAAATACATTCAGAACTGAACAAATCCCGGTACATTAGACACTTATAGCTAACCGCATCCATCCTGGAAAACAATCCCACAATGAGATCAGGAGAATCTCACACTCTCTCTCTCACCTTAACTTGTTCTCACTTATCCTGGAATGAGCTCCAATTCCGATCAGGAAGATCATAAAATCTTTCCCCAGCCTGTGCAGAGTACAAAGACTATTTTCAGAACAGGAAGATCCCAGGCTAGGTAATGACCCTATGCAATTGCAGTTCAATAGCATTTAGTTTTGAAACCCATGGATGTTCGTTTTAGTGGTCTGTGTACGCGTTGATAGAATCCATGGATGAGTGCGTAATTCTAGGAATACTAAGCCAGTGGCAAACAGTGGCAAACAGACAAAAAACTAGCTATCCGCATGCACAAATGCTAATTAGGTAATCAACGCCATGGCCAACTCTCCCAAATAGCAACACACAGATGACAGGGATGACGAATTCGACTCATACAACGCATCATGCATCGGACAAGCCAAACAGAGGACTGCTGGAGCCTTCCGAGAAGCATGGAACTCATCTACGTATTATACCAACAAACACTTAGACCTCGATTCAATGTATTGGCCACTACAATATGCAACTAGATGCAACAGAAGCGGAATCAAATATGCTCCGTAAGACGCAGTACAGCGGCGTTTCACATGAGGATACAAAGTACTGAAGATGTCACCTAGACAGGGAATGAAGCATCTGCAAATATTCGTCCTAGCTCGGCTAACATACCCACAACCACGGCGAATATAATCAGTGCTCCAAATCTTTACACAAACCTTGAACACAGAAAAAAAGTCTAGGATTTGTCTGGTTGGGTGTGGGTTTCAAAAATGCAATAACCTGCAATTGCAGAGCCCCATTACGGAGGCTGGGATATTCCTCTTCTGACAATGGGACTTGGTACTCTGCACGAGCTGGGGAAAGAGTCTATGATCTCTCTCATCATATTTTGGAGCTCGGATCCACGATAGGTAAGCGCACGTTCAGGGAAGGAAGGGAGCGTGGGATTGTCCTCATCTCATTGTGGCAAAGTTTTCCAGAATCGATGTGAATAGCTATAAAATTAAAGTAAACCCGGACTTGTTCAGTTCTGAATGTATTTCCCTATTGTGTACCTATGTCTGCATCTGATTCAGAAGGAAAGTCGTTACAACAGAAATGGCTCCTTACAGCCAACAACGCAGAGGCATCAATTCTTGATCAGCGGTCCACTCTGCGAAGCTTCAGATCAGTATAAATTCTCACATCCTGAAACTTTATAATTGAAAAAAACGAAATATTTTTCAACTGGTGCGGTTTGAATCTGCATCATTGACCATAATCTGTGAAGACAGGCAATTCACTTTCCGGTCACAGTGTGTGATCCATCTGCAGGCCTCGTTTGCCTGACAGCCATGTCGACGTCCCTGAGTTTACTTCTGCGACAGATAGACACAGAGAGCCAAGTCATATAATAATTTGTTTCGCTGTCATTCTTTACCAGGTTTCATTGAGGGTTTATTTTAAAATGTTCTTTTTTTTGCAAAAATATTGAAATCGCTGGTCCAGCTCCTTTTTCACTTCAATCAAAACCTCAATCAATTCTGTTCGTTTTAATCTCCTTTAGCTCCAGAACAATCCATGCTCCTGTAAATGTCCCAGAATAATCCATATTCCTGTAAATTTCACAATCTTTCCTATCTCTGTATTCTCCTTTGGACACTACAGCCATCCTCGTCTCTCACACTTGCTGCCATCCCTTACTTACTTACTATCTTTTAAACAAGGAAAGTGATGTGATAGCTTCACATAGTACTAACCAGGTCAGATGCAGCTGTTGTGAGTCAATGCCATCTCTAATAATCTCCAATAATTCCCTATAACTGACATAAGACTCACTGAGCTGACATTTCTTAGATTAACTATGTTGCGTTTTTTCAACCGAGGAGCAACATTAATCTCCACGTCTCTGGAAACTCCCCTGTGACTGAAGAGCACACAAAGACTGTGCACCAGGCGACAGCAATTTACTCACTTGCTTCCCTCGGTATTTTGGAGTGTATACCGTCATATCCTGGAGGCCTGTCGACTTGCATGCTATTCACAATACCCAGCTCGTCCTTCGTTGTTAAATACTGAAATACTCTGGAATGTCGCCATATCTTTCTCTGAACTCAGAATCCATCATGTCCTTCTGCTTTGACAGTTCCGAAGCAACGTATTCGGCAAAGAAATCACTTACTTTCTCCAGCTCCATGCATTAATTACCTCCTTTCTCCTTGAGTAATCATACTCTCACCCGGCTACCCTCTTAATCCTGATAACACTGTTTGCCTAAGACATTTCATGGGACCTTCGAGCCCTCCGAATTCTTTCTTTTTGCTTTTCCTGCTTTTACTGTTTTTGACACCTCTGACTGATTTCAGTTACCAGGCCCTTCGAAGTGCATCTTCTTTACTTTTTCATTGAATTCACCGTTTCCCTTGTCATCAAAGGTTCCCAAATCTTGCCATTCAAACCAGCCTGCCGCTCTGATCCGACCACGTAAGATTAGAAGGTGTGGATAAGCTTTTTAGCCAATTCTTCCAGATTCTTCACGATCGGCCATATTGTCGAGGTCCCTTTCAGCTTCAATTCAAATTCAGAAGGATATACAAACGTTTTGCGACTCTATTTGGCGACCATTGTTTGCCTTTTATTCTTTACTTATTTTCGTTATCTGTATCGACTAAAGATTGATGTATCTTTCTTTCCGGCATCGTTTTAAATATGTTGTTTGTTTTCTAATTTCTTTTTGATCTTGCCCATCCGCATTCTGTACTCCTCCCAGGTTTCTGCGATACTGAGGTCCCACTGTCTGATGTAAGTTTTGCTGTTTTGTCTGTGTTTTCCTGCACTTCCAAGAAACCGTGGAATAAGCAGCAGAAGATTTTAACTTTGTGTGATCACATTTTCTTGAGATCACTTTAATCTCCCCTCAGGATACCTATCACTGCTTTGATTCTGATTTATCTTATCGTTATTGTTTCCTGTTGACTTGCATGAAATCTCTTTCCAGCTTAATCAAAGGAGTCTGAGTCATATTCGGACCCCAGCTGTTAGTCTAGTTTTGTCTTTTCGAATTCTTGCATTTGAATCAAATCAATTGTGTTCACTATTTCCTTAACAATGCCGATTTCCGTTCAGACGTGAGTAGTAATGACCTTCGATAGTGATGTTTAACGGGTATCATTGTACTCACACTTGCTGACAAGTGTCGGTGGTGTATTGAGGGAGTGATTGCAGATGGGGACCATTCAAGTGGGCTGCTTCCTCTTTAATCATGTCAAACTGCTTGAGTAGTGTCGGAACTGCATTCATTTAGACAAGTTGAGATTATTCCATCATATTCCTGACTTAAACCGCGGAGTCAATGGACAGTCTTTGGCAAAACAGGCGAAAATTTACAACCTAGATGATTCCTAATTTCTGATCTGATGTTCTAACTCTCGCAGCGATATTGTCTTGCATAAACCTGAGAATGTTCGTGCCATTGGATTCAGCATTGGTAATGAGTTTGGATGTTG
>NW_025214987.1:39651-57585 GCF_004010195.1 Chiloscyllium plagiosum
GTATGGGGGGTTTCGGTTCGGCGGGTCGGTGTGGACTTGTTGGGCCGAAGGGCCTGTTTCCACACTGTAATGTAATCTAATCTAAATCTTTCTGAGGGGGTGGGGGGGAGTGCTGACAAAGCAACTCAAGGGCAGCTCCCATACCAGCCCAGGGGATGGTCCACGCTCAGCCTTCTGTTCAGTATGGGCTCCATTCATTTGTATTTAGGGAGTGGGTCAAGTTTAATCTGTTCGCTTCCTGTCATCTGAGGGGAGTATACAGAATTGAAATAATTTGCATTTGTAAAATTGTTCTATTTCTGGTATGAAATAATTTGCATTTGTAAAATTGTTCTATTTCTGGTAAATATGCGGAAAGTATTCTATTGTAAACACTGAGGAATGCACAGGAACAGGTTGGACAAGGAAGCGTGTTTCAGAATAAACAGCAGTGAGAATAACAGACAAACACAAAATCTATCCAAGAGCTGCCTGCAAGACTCAGGGACAAATGCACATTAAATACTGAGAGACAGACTGGCCCAGAAAGGGGAAAGCACAATCTGCCATAGAACTCCTCCAGCCTGGAATCAAGCCAACTGGCCCATTGCATCCTCACTGACCACGCGACTGAGACCCACCCCTGCATTTCCCGTGGCTAACCCACCGAGCCTGCACACCCCGAGACACTATGGGGTTATTTAGTACGTGTCGTCGAAGCATAGCAACTGAAGGGAACCCCAGAGCAGATATGGGGAGAGCGCACAAACCCCAACAGAGACTCAAGGCTGGAATAAAACCCGGCTCCCTGGCACTGAGAGACAGCAGTGCTAACCACTGAGCCTGTAGTACATTGTCATTCTATGGAGGGATAGCACGTAATTAGGAAGGGTAATGGCACACTATGTTAAAAGTGGAATTGTAGATTAGATTATGAATTATGAGCTTTATTTACACAGGGCTTTGGTGAGAGTGCACCATGAACCAAGTACACAGTTTTGATTTCCTTATTAAATGTTGGATGCAAGGCTGGATAATTTACAGTAAGGTAGCAATGTAGGAGGGCTTCGGAGCCTGGGCTCATCCACGACATCCACGACATACACTTTTCTATTTATTTCATTTCATTTCTCTGTCTTCTCTCCAACTTTTTTCTCATTGATTTCGTTTTGCGTACCTTTCAGTGAGGAGCTCAGTCACAGCAGCAGAGAGTTGGGCACAGCAGCATGGTCTCGCGTAACCCAGCAGTACGGTCTCGCGTAACCCAGCAGCACGGACTCGCGTAGGCCCAGCAGGATTGTCTCGCGTAGGCCCAGCAGCACGGACTCGCGTAACCCAGCAGCACGGACTCGCGTAACCCAGCAGCACGGACTCGCGTAGGCCCAGCAGCACGGACTCGCGTAGGCCCAGCAGCACGGACTCGCGTAGGCCCAGCAGCACGGTCTCGCATAGGCCCAGCAGCACGGGCTCGAGTAGGCCCAGCAGCACGGGCTCGAGTAGGCCCAGCTGCACGGGCTCGAGTAGGCCCAGCTGCACAGGCTCGAGTAGGCCCAGCAGCATGGGCTCAAGTAGGCCCTGCAGCATGGGCTCAATAGGTCTACCAGCATGTGTTGGCATAGGCCCAGCAGCATGGACTCGCGTAGGCTCAGCAGGATGGTCGAGACCAGGCCCCGCAGCATGGTCTCGCATAGGCCCAGCAGCATCTCGAGTAGACCCAGCAGCATGGTCTCGTGTAGGACCAGCAGCACAGTCACGCGTAGACCCAGCAGGACGGTCACGCGTAGGCCCAGCAGCACAATCTCGAGTAGGCTCAGCAGCACAGTCTCGAGTATGCCCCGCTACACGGTCTCGAGGCGGCCACGCACATGGTCTCTCGTAGGCCCAGCAGCACGGACCACAGAGGGCACAGCAGCACGATCTCGAGTAGACCCAGCAGCACGGTCATGCGTAGGCCCAGCTGCACGGTCTCAAGGAGGACCAGCAGCACAGTCACACGTAACCCAGTGGCATGATCTCGCGTAGGGTCAGCGTCACGGTCATGTGTACGCCCAGCAGCACAGACTCGAGTAGGCCCAGCAGCATGTGTTTGAGTAGGCCCAGCAGCGCGGTCTCGAGTAGGCCAAGCAGCACGGTCTCGTGTAGGCCCAGCAGCTTGGACTCGAGTAGGCCTAGCAGCAAGGGCTCGAGTAGGCCCAGCAGCAAGGGCTCGAGTAGACCCAGCAGCACGGGCTCGAGTAGGCCCAGCAGCACAGTCACACATAAGCAGAGCATCACGGTCACGCATAGGCCCAGCTGCACGGTCTCAAGGAGGACCAGCAGCACAGTCACGCGTAGGCCCAGCAGCACAGGCTCGAGTAGGACCAGCAGCACAGTCATGCGTAGGCCCAGCAGGATGGTCACGCGTAGGCCCAGCAGCACCTTCTCGAGTAGGCTCAACAGCACAGTCTTGAGTATGCCCCGCTACACGGTCTCGAGGCGGCCCCGCACACGGTCTCTCGTAGGCCCAGCAGCACGGACCCGAGAGGGCACAGCAGCACGATCTCGAGTAAGCCCAGCAGCACGGTCTGGAGTAGACCCAGCAGCGCGGTCTGGAGTAGGCCCAGCAGCACAGTCACACATAAGCAGAGCATCACGGTCACGCATAGGCCCAGCTGCACGGTCTCAAGGAGGACCAGCAGCACAGTCACGCGTAATCCAGTGGCATGATCTCGCGTAGGCTCAGCGTCACGGTCAGGTATACGCCCAGCAGCACGGTCACGCATAGGCCCAGGAGCATGGTCACGTGTAGGCCCATCGGCACGGTCACGCATAGGCCTAGCAGCACGGTCTCAAGTAGGCCCTTCAGCACGGACTCGAGTAGGCCCAACAGCACGGACTCAAATAGGCCCAGCAGCACGGACTCAAATAGGCCCAGCAGCATGGACTCGAGTAGGCCAAGCAGCACGGTCTCGTGTAGGCCCAGCAGCTTGGACTCGAGTAGACCCAGCAACATGGGCTCGAGTAAGCCCAGCAGCAAGGGCTCGAGTAGGCCCAATAGCACTGATTCGAGTAGGCCAAACAGCACGGACATGAGTAGGCCCAGCAACATTGTCTCGAGTAGGCCCAAAAGAACGTGCTCAAGTAGGCCCGGCAGCCTTGTCTCGAGTAGGCACAGCAGTACTGATTCGAGTAGGCCCAGCAACATGAGCTCGAGTAGGCACAGCAGCACGGGCTCGAGTAGGCCCAGCAGCACGGTCTCGAGTAGGCCCAGCAGCACGGTCTCGAGTAGGCCCAGCAGCACGGTCTCGAGTAGGCCAAGCAGCACGGTCTCATGTAGGCCCAGCAGCATGGGCTCAAGTAGGCCCAGCAGCATGGGCTCGATAGGCCTACCAGCATGTATTGGCGTAGGCCCAGCAGCACGGTCTCGCATAGGCCCAGCAGCCCGGTTTCGAGTAGACCCAGCAGCATCGTCTCGTGTAGGACCAGCAGCACAGTCATGCGTAGACCCAGCAGCGCGGTCATGCATAGGCACAGCAGCACGGCCATGCGTAGGCCCAGCAGCATGGACTCAAGTAGGCCCAGCAGCTTAGACTCGAGTAGGCCTAGCAGCAAGGGCTCAAGTAGGCCCAGCAGCAAGGGCTCGAGTAGGCACAACAGCACTGACTTGAGTATGCCCCGCTGCACGGTCTCGAGGAAACCCCGCACACAGTCTCTGGTAGCCCCAGCAGCACGGACCCGAGAGGGCACAACAGCAGGATCTCGAGTAGGCCCAGCGGCACAGTCACGCGTAGGCCTAGCAGCACGGTCTCGAGTAGGCCCTGCAGCACGGACTCGAGTAGGCCCAACAGCACGGACTCAAATAGGCCCAGCAGCATGTGTTCGAGTAGGCCCAGCAGCGCGGTCTCGAGTACGCCAAGCATCACGGTCTCGTGTAGGCCCAGCAGCTTGGACTCGAGTAGACTCAGCAACATGGGCTCGAGTAAGCCCAGCAGCAAGGGCTTGAGTAGGCCAAACAGCACGGGCTCAAGTAGGCCCGGCAGCATTGTCTCGAGTAGGCCCAGCAGTACTGAATCGAGTAGGCCCAGCAACATGGGCTCGAGTAGGCACAGCAGCACGGGCTCGAGTATGCCCAGCAGCATGGGCTCAAGTAGGCCCAGCAGCATGGGCTCAAGTAGGCCCAGCAGCATGGGCTCAAGTAGGCCCAGCAGCATGGACTCAAGTAGGCCCAGCAGCATGGGCTCGATAGGCCTACCAGCATGGTCTTGCATAGGCCCAGCAGCACGGTCTCAAGTAGACCCAGCAGCATGGTCTCGTGTAGGACCAGCAGCACAGTCATGCATAGGCCCAGCAGCGCGGTCATGCATAGGCCCAGCAGTGCGGTCATGAATAGGCCCAGCAGCACGGTCATGCGTAGGCTCAGCAGCGCAGTCTCGAGTAGGCCCAGCAGCATAGTCACGAGTAGGCCCAGCAGCATAGTCACGAGTAGGCCCAGCAGCATAGTCACGAGTTGGCCCAGCAGCACGGTCACGCGTAGGCCCAGCAGCACCTTCTCAAGTAGGCTCAGCAGCACAGTCTCCAGTATGCCCCGCTGCACGGTCTCGAGGAGGCCCCACACACGGTCTCTCGTAGCCCCAGCAGCACGGACCCGAGAGGGCACAGCAGCACGATCTCGAGTAGGCCCAGCAGGATGGTCATGCGTAGGCCAAGCAGCACGGTCTGGAGTAGGCCTAGCAGCACAGTCACGCGTAAGCAGAGCATCACGGTCACGCATAGGCCCAGCTGCACGGTCTCGAGGAGGACCAGCAGCACGGTCACGCGTAACCCAGTGGCATGATCTCGCGTAGGCTCAGCGTCACGGTCACGTGTAAGCCCAGCAGCATGGACTCGAGTAGGCCCAGCAGCATGAGCTCGATAGGCCCACCAGCATGTGTTGGCGTAGGCCCAGCAGCACGGACCCGCGTATGCCCAGCAGGACGGTCTAGAGCAGGCCCCGCAGCATGGTCTCGAGTAGGCCCAGCAGCACGGTCTCGGGTAGGCCCAGCAGCACGTTCTCTCCTAGGCCCAGCAGCATGGTCTCGCATAGGCCCAGCAGGATGGTCTCGAATAGGCCCAGCAGCATGGACTCGAGTAGGCCCAGCAGCATGGGTTCGAGTAGGCCCAGCAGCACGGTCTCGAGTAGGCCACGCAGCACGGTCTCGTGTAGGCCCAGCAGCACGGTCTCGAGTAGGCCACGCAGCACGGTCTCGAGTAGGCCCAGCAGCATGGACTCGAGTAGGCCCAGCAGCATGAGCTCGATAGGCCCACCAGCATGTGTTGGCGTAGGCCCAGCAGCACGGACCCGCGTATGCCCAGCAGGACGGTCTAGAGCAGGCCCCGCAGCATGGTCTCGAGTAGGCCCAGCAGCACGGTCTCGGGTAGGCCCAGCAGCACGTTCTCTCCTAGGCCCAGCAGCATGGTCTCGCATAGGCCCAGCAGGACGGTCTCGAGTAGGCCCAGCAGCACGGTCTCACGTACGCTCAGCAGCACGGTCTCGAGTAGGCCCAACAGCACTGATTCGAGTAGGTCCAGCAGAAAGGGCTAGAGTAGGCCAAACAGCACGGACGCGAGTAGGCCCAGCAACATTGTCTCAAGTAGGCCCAACACAACGGGCTCAAGTAGACCTAGCAGCATTGTCTTGAGTAGGCCCAGCAGTACTGATTCGAGTAGGCCCAGCAACAAAGGCTCGAGTCAGCCCAGCAGCAAGGGTTCGAGTAGGCCCAGCAGCACGGGCTCGAGTAGACCCAGCAGCATGGTCTTGTGTAGGATCAGCAGCACAGTCATGCGTAGGCCCAGCAGCACGGTCATGCATAGGCCCAGCAGCGCAGTCTCGAGTAGGCCCAGCAGCATGGTCACGCATAGGCCCAGCAGCATGGTCACACATAGACCCAGCAGCACGGTCTCCAGTAGGCCCAGCAGAATGGTCTCGGGTAGGACAGCAGCACGGCATCACGTAGGCCCAGCAGGATGTCTCGAGTAAGCCCAGCAGCACTGATTCGAGTAGGCCCAGCAGCAAGGGCTAGAGTAGGCCAAATAGCACGGACGCGGGTAGGCCCAGCAACATTGTCTCAAGTAGGCCCAACAGAACGGGCTCGAGTAGACCCAGCAGCATTGTCTTGTGTAGGACCAGCAGCACAGTCATGCGTAGGCCCAGCAGCACAGTCATGCGTACGCCCAGCAGCACGGTCACACGTAGACCCAGCAGCACCTTCTCGAGTAGGCTCAGCAGCACAGTCTCCAGTATGCCCCGCTGCACGGTCTCGAGGATGCCCCGCACACGGTCTCTCGTAGGCCCAACAGCACGGACCTGAGAGGGCACAGCCGCATGATCTTGAGTAGGCCCAGCAGCACGGTCATGCGTAGGCCCAGCAGCGCGGTCTTGAGTAGGCCCAGCAGCACAGTCACACATAAGCAGAGCATCACGGTCAAGCATAGGCCCAGCTGCACGGTCTCGAGGAGGCTCAGCAGCACGGTCACGCGTAACCCAGCGGCATGATTTCGCGTAGGCTCAGCGTCCCGGTCACGTGTACACTTAGCAGCATGGTCACGTGTAGGCCCCGCGGCACGGTCACGCGTAGGCCTTGCAGCAAGGTCTCGAGTAGGCCCAGTGGCACGGTCACGCGTAGGCCTAGCAGCACGGACTCGAATAGGCCCTGCAGCACGGACTCGAGTAGGCCCAATAGCACGGACCCGAATAGGCTCAGCAGCACGGACTCGAGTAGACCCAGCAACATGGTCTCGAGTAGGCCAAACAGGACCATCTAGAGCAGGTCCTGCAGCAGGGTCTCGAGTAGGCCCAGCAGCACGGTCTCCAGTAGGCCCAGCAGAATGGTCTCGAGTAGGACAGCAGCACGGCCTCACGTAGGCCCAGCAGGACGGTCTAGAGCAGGCCCCGCAGCATAGTCTCGAGTAGGCCCAGCAGCACGGTCTCCAGTAGGCCCAGCAGAATGGTCTCGAGTAGGCCCAGCAGCACGGTCTGGACTAGGCCAAGCATCACAGTCTCGCGTAGGCCCAGCAGCATGGGCTCAATAGGCCTACCAGCATGTGTTGGCGTAGGCCCAGCAGCATGGACTCGCCAAGGATCAGCAGGACAGTCTAGACCAAGCCCCGCAGCACGGTCACGCATAGGCCCAACAGCACGATGTCGAGTAGACCCAGCAGCATGGTCTCGTGTTGGACCAGGACCACAGTCATGCGTAGGCTCAGCAGCACGGTCATGCGTAGGCCCAGCAGCATGGTCATGTGTAGGCCCAGCAGCGCAGTCTCGAGTAGGCCCAGCAGCATGGTCAGGCGTAGGCCCAGCAGTGTAAGTCCAGCAGCACCTTCTCGAGTAGGCTCAGCAGCACAGTCTCGAGTATGCCCCGCTGCATGGTCCCGAGAAGGCCCCGCACACGGTCTCTTGTAGGCCCAGCAGCACGGACCCGTGAGGGCACAGCAGCACGATCTCGAGTAGGCCCAGCAGGACGGTCTCACGTAGGCACAGCAGCATGGTCTCGAGTAGGCCCAACAGCACTGATTCGAGTAGGCCCAGCAGCAAGGGCTAGAGTAGGCCAAACAGCACGGACGCGAGTAGGCCCAGCAGCATTGTCTCGAGTAGGCCCAGCAGTACTGATTCGAGTAGGCCCAGCAACATGGGCTCGAATAGGTCCAGCAGCAAGGGCTCGAGTAGGCCCAACAGCACTGATTCAAGTAGGCCCAGCAGCACAGTCTCGAGTAGGCCCAGCTGCATGGTCTTGAGTAGGCCAAGCAGCACAGTCTCGCGTAAGCCCAGCAGCATGGGCTCAAGTAGGCCCAGCAGCATGGTCTTGAGTAGGCCTACGAGCATGTGTTGGTGTAGGCCCAGCAGCATGGACTCGCGTAGGCTCAGCAGGACGGTCTAGACCAGGCCCCGCAGCATGGTCTCGCATAGGCCAAGCAGCACGGTCTCGAGTAGACCCAGCAGCACGGTCTCTTGTAGGCCCAGCAGCATGGTCACACGTAGGGCCAGCAGCACAGTCATGCGTAGGCCCAGCAGCATGGTCACGCGTAGGCACGGCAGCATGGTCACGCGTAACCCAGCGGCATGATCTCGCGTAGGCTCAACGTCACAGTCACGTGTAGGCTCAGCGGCACGGTCACGTGTAGGCTCAGCGGCACGGTCACGTGTACGCTCAGCGGCACGGTCACGTGTAGGCTCAGCGGCACGGTCACGTGTAGGCTCAGCGGCACGGTCACGTGTAGGCCCAGCGGCACAGTCACGCGTAGGCTTAGCAGCATGGTCTCGAGTAGGCCCTGCAGCACAGACTCGAGTAGGCCCAACAGCATGGACTCGAATAGGCCCAGCAGAATGTGTTTGAGTAGGCCCAGCAGCATGTGTTCGAGTAAGCCCAGCAGCACGGTCTCGAGTAGGCCAAGCAGCACGGTCTCGAGTAGGCCCTGCAGCACAGTCTCGCGTAGGCCCAGCAGCATGGGCTCGAGTAGGCCCTGCAGCACAGTCTCGAGTAGGCCCTGCAGCACAGTCTCGAGTAGGCCCTGCAGCACAGTCTCGAGTAGGCCCTGCAGCACAGTCTCGAGTAGGCCCTGCAGCACAGTCTCGAGTAGGCCCTGCAGCACAGTCTCGAGTAGGCCCTGCAGCACAGTCTCGAGTAGGCCCTGCAGCACAGTCTCGAGTAGGCCCTGCAGCACAGTCTCGAGTAGGCCCTGCAGCACAGTCTCGCGTAGGCCCACAGTCTCGAGTATGCTCCACGGCACGGTCTCGAGGAGGCCCCGCACACGGTCTCTCGTCAGCCCAGCAGCACGGACCACAGAGGGCACAGCAGCACGATCTCGAGTAGGCCCAGCAGCACGGTCATGCGTAGGCCCAGCAGCGTGGTCTGGAGTAGGCCCAGCAGCACAGTCACGCGTAAGCAGAGCATCACGGTCACGCATAGGCCCAGCTGCACGGTCACGAAGAGGCCCAGCAGCACGGTCACGCGTAACCCAGCGGCATGATCTCACGTAGGCTCAGCGTTACGGTCACGTGTACGCTCAGCAGCACGGTCACGTGTAGGCCTAGCAGCACGGTCTCGAGTAGGTCCTGCAGCGCGGACTCTAGTAGGCCCAATAGCATGGTCTCGAGTAGGCCCAACAGCACGGTCTCGAGTAGGCCCAGCAGCATGTGTTCGAGTAGGCCCAGCAGCGCGGTCTCGAGTAGGCCCAGCAGCACGGTCTCGAGTAGGCCCAGCAGCATGGACTCGAGTAGGCCCAGCAGCATGGGCTCGCTAGGTCCACCAGCATGCGTTGGCGTAGGCTCAGCAGCATGGACTCGTGTAAGTACAGCAGGACCGTCTAGAGCAGGCCCTGCAGCAGGGTCTCGAGTAGGCCCAGCAGCACGGTCTCGCGTAGGCCCAGCAGCACGGTCCCCAGTAGGCCCAGCAGCATGGTCTCGAGTAGGACAGCAGCACGAACTCACGTAGGCCCAGCAGAACGGTCTCGACTAAGCCCAACAGCACCGTCTCACGTAGGCTCAGCAGCATGGTCTCGAGTAGGACCAACAGCACGGACTAGATTAGGCCAAGCAGCACGGTCTCCAGTAGGCCCAGCAGCACAGTCTCGAGTAGACCCTGCAGTATGGTCTCGTGTAGGACCAGCAGCACAGTCATGCGTAGGCCCAGCAGAACATTCATGTGTAGGCCCAGCAGCATGGTCACGCGTAGGCCCAGCAGCACGGTCACGCGTAGGCCCAGCAGCACCTTCTCGAGTAGGCTCAGCAGCACAGTCTCGAGTATGCCCCGCTGCATGGTCCCGAGAAGGCCCCGCACACGGTCTCTCGTAGGCCCAGCAGCACGGACCCGTGAGGGCACAGCAGCACGATCTCGAGTAGGCCCAGCAGGACGGTCTCACGTAGGCACAGCAGCATGGTCTCGAGTAGGCCCAACAGCACTGATTCGAGTAGGCCCAGCAGCAAGGGCTAGAGTAGGCCAAACAGCACGGACGCGAGTAGGCCCAGCAGCATTGTCTCGAGTAGGCCCAGCAGTACTGATTCGAGTAGGCCCAGCAACATGGGCTCGAATAGGTCCAGCAGCAAGGGCTCGAGTAGGCCCAACAGCACTGATTCGAGTAGGCCCAGCAGCAGGGCCAGCAGCACAGTCATGCGTAGGCCCAGCAGCATGGTCACGCGTAGGCACGGCAGCATGGTCACGCGTAACCCAGCGGCATGATCTCGCGTAGGCTCAACGTCACAGTCACGTGTACGCTCAGCGGCACGGTCACGTGTAGGCTCAGCGGCACGGTCACGTGTAGGCCCAGCGGCACGGTCACGTGTAGGCCCAGCGGCACGGTCACGTGTAGGCCCAGCGGCACAGTCACGTGTAGGCCCAGCGGCACAGTCACGCGTAGGCCGAGCAGCACGGTCTTGAGTAGGCCCAACAGCATGGACTCGAATAGGCCCAGCAGAATGTGTTTGAGTAGGCCCAGCAGCATGTGTTCGAGTAAGCCCAGCAGCACGGTCTCGAGTAGGCCCTGCAGCACAGTCTCGAGTAGGCCCTGCAGCACAGTCTCGCGTAGGCCCAGCAGCGCGGGCTCGAGTAGGCCCAGCAGCGCGGGCTCGAGTAGGCCCAGCAGCGCGGGCCCGTGTAGGCCCAGCAGCGCGGGCCCGTGTAGGCCCAGCAGCACGGGCTCGAGTAGGCCGAGAAGCATGGGCTCGAGTAGGCCAAACAGCACAAATTCGCATAGGTCCAGCAGCATGGGCTCGAGTAGACCCAGCAGCATGGGTTCGTGTATGGCCAACAGCACGGACTTGAGTAAGCCCAGCAGCACTGATTCGAGTTGGCCTAGGAGCAAAGTCTCGAGTAGGCCCAGCAGCACTGATTTGAGTAGAACCAGCAGCATGGGATCGAATAGGCCCAGCAGCGCGGTCTTGAGTAGGCCAGGCAACACGGGCCCGTGTAGGCCCAGCAGCATGGGCTCATGTATGGCCAGCAGCACAGGTCCAGTAGGCCCAGCAGCACAGGCTCGAATAGGCCCAGCAGCATTGATTTGAGTAGAACCAGCAGCATGGGATCGAATAGGCCCAGGAGCAGTGTCTCGAGCAGACCCAGAAGCACTGATTCGGTAGACCAGCAGTACGGGATCGAATAGGCCCAGGAGCAAAGTCTCGAGTAGGGCCAGCAGCACTGATTTGAGTAGAACCAGCAGCACGGGATCGAATAAGCCCAGCAGCATGTGCTCTTGTAGGCCCATCAGCACAGTCATGCGTAGGCCCAGCAGCACGGTCACGCGTAGGCCCAGCAGCACGGTCACGCGTAGGCCCAGCAGCATGGTCACGCGTAACCCAGCAGCACGGTCACGTGTAGGCTCAGCGTCATGGTCACGTGTACGCTCAGCGTCATGGTCACGTGTAGGCCTAGCAGCACGGTCTCGAGTAGGCCCTGCAGCACAGACTCGAGTAGGCCCAGCAGCACGGTCTCGAGTAGGCCCAACAGCACGGTCTCGAGTAGGCCCAGCAGCATGTGTTCGAGTAGGCCTGGCAGGTTAGTCTCGAGTAGGCCAAGCAGCATTGTCTCGTGTAGGCCCAGCAGCATGGACTCTTTGAGAGAAGATTTGTAGCTCGGGTGCTCGTTGCTGTGGTTCTGTTCGCCGAGCTGGAAGTTTTTGTTGCAACCATTTCGTCCCCTGGCTAGGTGACATCCTCAGTGCTTGGGAGCCTCCTGTGAAGCGCTTTTGTGGTGTTTCCTCCGGCATTTATAGTGGCCTGTCCCTGCCGCTTCCAGTTGTCAGTTTCAGCTGTCCGCTGTAGTGGCCGGTATATTGGGTCCAGGTCGATGTGTTTGTTGATGGAGTTTGTGGATGAGTGCCATGCTTCTAGGAATTCCCTGGCTGTTCTTTGTTTCGCTTGCCCTATAATGGTAGTGTTGTCCCACTCGAATTCATGTTGCTTGTCGTCTGCATGTGTGGCTACTAAGGATAGCTGGTCGTGGCATTTCTAGGCCCAGCAGCGTGTGTTCGAGTAGGCCCAGCAGCGTGTGTTCGAGTAGGCCCAGCAGCGTGTGTTCGAGTAGGCCCAGCAGCGTGTGTTCGAGTAGGCCCAGCAGCGTGTGTTCGAGTAGGCCCAGCAGCGTGTGTTCGAGTAGGCCCAGCAGCGTGTGTTCGAGTAGGCCCAGCAGCGTGTGTTCGAGTAGGCCCAGCAGCGTGTGTTCGAGTAGGCCCAGCAGCGTGTGTTCGAGTAGGCCCAGCAGCGTGTGTTCGAGTAGGCCCAGCAGCGTGTGTTCGAGTAGGCCCAGCAGCGTGTGTTCGAGTAGGCCCAGCAGCGTGTGTTCGAGTAGGCCCAGCAGCGTGTGTTCGAGTAGGCCCAGCAGCGTGTGTTCGAGTAGGCCCAGCAGCGTGTGTTCGAGTAGGCCCAGCAGCGTGTGTTCGAGTAGGCCCAGCAGCGTGTGTTCGAGTAGGCCCAGCAGCGTGTGTTCGAGTAGGCCCAGCAGCGTGTGTTCGAGTAGGCCCAGCAGCGTGTATTCGAGTAGGCCCAGCAGCACTGATTCAAGTAGGGCCAGCAGCATGGGCTTGAGTAGGTCCAGTAGCAAGGCCTGGAGTAGGCCCAACAGCACGGACTTGAGTAGGCCCAGCAGCGTGGGCTCGAGTCGGCCCAGCAGCGTGTGTTCGAGTAGGCCCAGCAGCGTGTGTTCAAGTAGGCCCAGCAGCGTGTGTTCGAGTAGGCCCAGCAGCGTGTGTTCGAGTAGGCCCAGCAGCACTGATTCAACTAGGCCCAGCAACATAGGCTTGAGTAGGCGCAGCAGCAAGGGTTGGAGTAGACCCAACAGCACGGACTCGAGTAGGCCCAGCAGCATTGTCTCGAGTAGGCCCAGCAGCATGGTCTCGAGTAGGCCCAGCAGCATGGTCTCGAGTAGGCCCTGCAGGACGGTCTCGGGTAGGCCCATCAGCACAGCCTCGAGTAGGCCAAACAGCACAGACTTGGGTAGGCCCAGCAGCAAGGGCTCAAGTAGGCCCAACACCACGGTCTCTTGTAGGCCCAGCAGTATTGTCTCAAGTAGGTGCAGCAGCACTGATTCGAGTAGGCCCAGCAGCATGGTCTCGCGAAGGCCCAGCAGCACGGTCTTGCATACGCTCAGCAGCACTGTTTCGAGTAGGCCTAGCAGCATGTGCTCGAGTAGGCCCAGCAGCGTGTGTTCGAGTAGGCCCAGCAGCGTGTATTCGAGGTGCAGCAGCACTGATTCGAGTAGGCCCAGCAGCATGGTCTCGCGAAGGCCCAGCAGCACGGTCTCGCGTAGGCTCACCAGCACAGCCTCGAGTAGGCCCAGCAGCACGGGCTTGATTTGGCCCAGCAGCACTGATTCGAGTAGGCCCAGCAACATGGGCTCGAGTTTGCCCAGCAGCACAGGCTCGAATAGGCCCAGCAGCACAGGCTCGAATAGGCACAGCAGCACGGTCTCAAGTCGGCCCGGCAGGACGGTCTCAAGTAGGCACAGCAGGACGGTCTCGAGTAGGCCCGCCTGCACGGTCTCGAGTAGGTCTGGCAGCACCATCTCAAGTAGGTCCGGCAACACGGTCTCGAGTAGGCTCAGCATTACGGTCTTGCGTAGGCCTAGCAGCACGGTATCGCATAAGCCCAGCAGCATGGTCACGCGGAAGCCCAGTATCACAGTCTCGAGTAGGCCGAGCAGCACGGTCACACGTAGGCTCAGCAGCACGGTCTCGTGTAGGCCCATGAGCACCGTCTCCAGTCGGCCCAGCAGCATGATCTCACGTAGGCCCAGCGGGACGGTCTCGAGTAGGCCCTGCAGCACGGTCTCGCGATTGGCCTAGCAGCACGGTCTTGCGTAGGCCCAGCGGGACGGTCTCGAGTAGGCCCTGCAGCACGGTCTCGCGATTGGCCTAGCAGCATGGTCTCAAGTATGCCCAGCAGGGCGGTTTCGAGTAGGCCCAACAGCACAGTCTCGAGTAGGCCTGGCTGCACTGTCTCGAGTAGGTCCGGCAACACCGTCTCGAGTAGTCGAGCATTACGGTCTTGCGTAGGCCTAGCAGCACGGTCTCGCATAGGCCCAGCAACACGGTCACACGTAGGCTCAGCAGCATGGTCACACGTAGGCCCAGCAGCATGGTCACACGTAGGCCCAGCAGCACGGTTTCCAGTAGGCCCAGCAGCACAGTCACGCGTAGGCCCAGCAGCACGGTCACGCGTAGGCCCAGCAGCATGGTCATGTGTAGGCCCAGCAGCATGGTCTCGGCCTGGCTGCACCGTCTCGAGTAGGTCCGGCAGCACCGTCTCGAGTAGGCCTGGCTGCACCGTCTCGAGTAGGCCTGGCTGCACCGTCTCGAGTAGGTCCGGCAGCACCGTCGAGTAGGTCCGGCAGCAGCGTCTCGAGTAGGTCCGGCAGCACCGTCTCGAGTAGGTCCGGCAGCACCGTCTCGAGTAGGCCTGGCTGCACCGTCTCGAGTAGGTCCGGCAGCAGCGTCTCGAGTAGGTCCGGCAGCAGCGTCTCGAGTAGGTCCGGCAGCACCGTCTCGAGTAGGTCCCGGTCTCACATAGGCCCAGCAACACGGTCACACGTAGGCTCAGCAGCATGGTCACACGTCGGCCCAGCAGCATGGTCACACGTAGGCCCAGCAGCATGGTCACACGTAGGCCCAGCAGCATGGTCACACGTAGGCCCAGCAGCACGGTTTCCAGTAGGCCCAGCAGCACGGTCACGCGTAGGCCCAGCAGCATGGTCATGCGTAGGCCCAGCAGCATGGTCTCGAGTAGACCCAGGAGCATGGTCTCAAATAAGCCCAGCAGCATGGTCTCATATGCCCCAGCAGCACGGACTCGCAATAGGCCCAACAGCACGGTCTTGCATACGCTCAGCAGCACTGTTTCAAGTAGGCCCAGCAGCATGTGCTCGAGTAGGCCCAGCAGCGTGTGTTCGAGTAGGCCCAGCAGCGTGTGTTCGAGTAGGCCCAGCAGCACGGGCTCGTGTCGGCCCAGCAGCACGGGCTCGTGTCGGCCCAGCAGCACGGGCTCGAGTAGGTCCAGCAGCACGGACTCGAGTAGGCCCAGCAGCACGGGCTCGAATAAGCCTAGCAGCATGTGATCGAGTAGGCCCGGCAGCATAGTCTCGAGTAGGCCCAGCAGCACAGCCTCGAGTAGGCCAAACAGCACAGACTCGAGTAGGCCTTGCAGCATGTGTTCCAGTAGGCCCCGCAGCACGGTCTTGAGTAGGCGCAGCAGCACAGTCTCGAGTAGGTCCAGTAGCACGGACCCGAGTAGGCCCAGCAGCATAGTCTTGAGTAGGCCCAGCAGCACTGAATCGAGAAGGGCTAGCAGCATGGGCTCAAGTCGGCCCAGCAGCACAGGCTTGTGTCGGCCCAATAGCACGGGCTTGAGTAGGCCCAGCACCACAGTCTCGAGTAGGCCCAGCAGCACGGTCACACGTAGGCTCAGCAGCACGGCCTCGCGTTGGCCCAGGAGCACGGTCTCATGTAGGCCCAGCAGCACGGCCTCGAGTAGGCCCGGCATCACAGTCTCGAGTAGGGCCAGCAGCACAGCCCCAGCAGCACGGGCTAGGTTAGGCCCAGCAGCACGGGCTAGGTTAGTCCCAGCAGCACGGTCTCGATTAGGCCAGTAACAAGGGCTCGAGTAGGCCCAGCAGCAAGGTCTCGAGTAGGCCCAGCAGCAAGGTCTCGAGTAGGCCCAGCAGCATTACCTCGAGTAAGCCCAGCAGCATTGTCTCGAGTAGGCCAAACAGCGTGGGCTCGACTAGGCCAAACAGCACAGACATGCATAGGTCCAACAGCACGGACTTGAGTAGGCCCAGCAGCACTGATTTGAGTTGGCCCAGGAGCAAAGTCTTGAGTAGGCCCAGCAGCACTGATTTGAGTAGAACCAGCAGCACGGGATCGAATAGGCCCAGCAGCACTGATTCGAGTAGACCCAGCAGCGCGATCTCGAGTAGGCCCAACAGCACGGGCTTGTGTATGCCCAGCAGCATGGTCTTGAGTAGGTCCAGCAGCACGGTATCAAGTAGGTCCAGCAGCACGGTCTCGAGTAGGCCCAGCAGCACAGCCTCGAGTAGGCGCAGCAGCGCGGTCTTGAGTAGGCCAGGCAGCAAGGGCCCGTGTAGGCCCAGCAGCATGGGCTCGAGCAGGCCCAGCAGCGCGGGCTCGAATAGGCAAAGCAGCACGGGCTCGGGTAGGCCCAGCAGCAAGGGCTCGAGTAGACCAAGCAGCACGGGCTCAAGTAGGCCCAGCAGCACGGGCTCGAGTAGGCCCACCAGCACGGGCTCGAGTAGGCCCACTAGCACGGGCTCGAATAGGCCCACTAGCACGGGCTCGAATAGGCCCACTAGCACGGGCTCAAGTAGGCCCAGCAGCACGGGCTCGAGTAGGCCCAGCAGCCTGGGCTCGAGTAGGCCCAGCAGCCTGGGCTCGAGTAGGCCCAGCAGCATGGGCTCGAGTAAGCCCAGCAGCACGGTCTCGAGTAGGCCCAGCAGCGCGTGCTCAAGTATGCCCAGCAGCGTGGGCTCGAGTAGGCCCAGCAGCACGGGCTCGAGTAGGCTCAGCAGCACAGTCTTGGGTAGGCCAGTAACATGGGCTTCAATAGGCCCAGCAGCTGTGCTCATGTAGGCCCAGCAGCACAGACTCGTGTAAGCCCAGCAGCATGTGTTGGAGTAGGCCCGGCAGCATGTGTTCATGTAGGCCCAGCAGTATGGACTCGAGTAGGCCCAGCAGCACAGTCTCGAGTAGCCCCAGCAGCATGGGCTCGAGTAGGCCCAGCAGCGCGGGCTCGAGTCGGCCCATCAGCACGGGCTCGATTAGGCACTGCAGCACGTTTGAGGAGGTCCAGCAGCAGAGTTTCGAGTAGGCCCAGCAGCACCGATTCGAGTCGGCCCATGAGCTGTGCTCATGTAGACCTAGCAGCATCGACTTGAGTAGGCCCAGTATAATGTATTCGAGTAGGCCCAGCAGCATGTGTCCGAGTAGGCCCGGCAGCATGTGTCCGCGTTGGCCCGGCAGTATGGACTTGAGTAGGCCCAGCAGCAGAGTCTCGAGTAGGCCCAGCAGCACGTGTTCGGATAGGCCCAGCAGCACGGGCTCGAGTAGGCCCAGCAGCACAGGCTCGAGTAGGCCCAGCAGCACAGGCTCGAGTAGGCCCAGCAGCACGGTCTCGACTAGGCCCAGCAGCGCGGGCTCGACTAGACCCAGCAGCGCGTGCTCAACTAGGCCCAGCAGCGCGGGCTCGACTAGGCCCAGCAGCGCGGGCTCGACTAAGCCCAGCAGCATGGGCGTGAATAGGCCCAGCAGCACGGGCTAGGTTAGGCCCAGCAGCACGGGCTACTTTAGGCCCAGCAGCACGGACACGAGTAGGCCCAGCAGCTCGGGCTCGAGTAGGCCCAGCAGCACGGGCTCGAGTAGGCCCAGCAGCACGGGCTCGAGTAGGCCCAGCAGCATGGGCTCGAGTAGGCCCAGCAGCACGGGCTCGAGTAGGCCCAGCAGCATGCTCTCGAGTAGGCCCAGCAGCACAGAATCGAGTAGGCCCAGCAGCACGGTCTCGAGTAGGCCCAGCAGCACAGAATCGAGTAGGCCCAGCAGCACAGAATCGAGTAGGCCCAGCAGCACAGAATCGAGTCGGCCCAGCAATGTGAGGTCGAGTACACCCTGCAGTGCAGGGTTATCCACCAGGGTCGTTGCAGGTCCGATAACAAGAATGACTGTAAAGTTGGGATACTTTTTTTGTTTCTCTGCCTTCATATTCCATGTGTTTGCATATTTTTCTGTCTAAAAATGGTCCTGGGGAGTAGTCGCACTCTACAACACTTTTCAGTATATTTTATAACAAGATACAGTTGACAATAAATTTAAAAGTCCTGTTGTCAGTGACTTGAATAAGGTTCAGCGAGGTTGTATTGTATTGAAACCTGGAATGTGCATATTGTCTTACAAGTGTATGGGCCGGCTGCGTTCAGATATTTACAGAATTTAATTTGAAGATGG
>NW_025214988.1:0-2558 GCF_004010195.1 Chiloscyllium plagiosum
CCGACAGAAATCTCCAAACAGGGTGACCGCTCTCTTTCTGTTTCTAAACCCAACCAATCCTACCTCTGTAGACGAGTCCTCAAACGACCTATCTGCTACCATAATATTGTCCTTGACGAATAATGCTAAACTTCCCCGTCTTTTCCCATTTCTCTGTTCTTCCTGCAACATCCAAATCCTGGCACGTGCAAAACCGTTTTGCTCCCTGCTGTTTCTATGTCTCAGAAATGGCCACCACATCAAAATCCCAGCGACCAACTCGTGCTGCAAATTCAATCACCTTGTTCCGGATGCTCCTGCCATTGGAGTCGACACACTTCAAACTTCTAATTTCTTCTCTGTGCTGAATACTGGGGCAAGAAGTACATTCAGGACCTCCCCTCCTTCCTCAGACTAGGAGCGCAAGTTCACTTCATTATCCCTGATCGATCCTACGCTCACTTTGGCCAACATCTTGTTTTTCACATAAGTTTAGAAAATCTTCGTATTTTCCTTAGTCCGAGCTTCTAAAGCTTTCTTATGTTCCTTCCATGTCACACAAGTCCATTCTTCAGTCCCTTCATGGATAGACTTTAACCATCCACAGCACTCTTTTATCCTTGCCTCCTCAACCTTACGTAAGCTTCGTTCTTCCTCTTGACTAGTTTTCTTCCGCATCCATTGTCGAACAAGAATTTTACAACTGACAACCATTAGTGGGACAAACCTACCCAGCAATATCAACACAAGCTTCTTTATAAATACCACATTTCTCTCGGAAATGTCGCTGAGAACATTTGCTCCGACGTTAGGTCACCCGGATCTAGCCTAATAGCATTATAATGTCCCTTCCCCGAATTTAATAGTTTCCATACAATCTGATCCTATTTCTCTCCACAAAAACAGGAGAGGTCATAGAGTTGTGATCACAATCACCGAAATGGTAACCAACTGAGAGATCCGACACCTGGCATGGTTTCTTGCCAGCAGCAAATCAAATAAGGACCCCATACTGTTCGACCTATCCCCATACTGTGTCAGAAATCCTTCCTGGGCACACCTGACACAAACGGCTCCATCCAAACTACTTTAACAAAATATTTTCGGATCAATCTGAGGGAAGTTAAAATCGCACGTAACAGCAACATTGCTACTTCTGTCCATACTCTGCTTCCAAATCTGCTCATTCGTGATCTGTTCCTATTAGATGGATTGTAGGAAGTTCCCACTAAACTGACTGTAAATAATTTAACCCATTACTGCCTCTGCAGACCAATCCACGTCGAAGATCTTCTTTTCTGCAGGTGTAAGACTTCCCTGGATTAGCAACACACTCCTAAAACTCGTATACCGACCCAATCCACATTCTATTTGAAAGATTTAAACTCTGCAACATCCAAGAACTATTACGACTCCTGTGATAACCAAGTCTCTGTAATGGTCACGAAATCACAGTTCATAGTACTGATCCATGCTCAGACTTCGTCACCCTGATTCCTGAAAATTTGACATTAAAAATGACACACTTGAATCCACAATAGTGAGTACACCATTGTCCTATCAAGTGCTAGTCGCTTTTCACAGTCACTCCATGCGTTCTGTCAGGCTATTCACTATCATCTGATCCGTAGCTCAGGTTCTCAACCACTGCCACTTTAGTTTAACGCCTGCAGAAAATAATCTATGTCTTTTGTGCCAACTTGCATAATGACCCCCTCTGGCTGCTCACCGTGCCAAATAAGAATGTTCTGCAACAGCTGGTTGGACACTGGCACCTGAGAAGCATTCTTGATTCGTGTCTGCGACTACAACATCTCCATTCTCTCCCCAAAACTACAGAGTCTGTTCTGACTAATGGCCTGTTAAACATTACCATTAACTGCTGTGCCCCAGATCTCTTCATAGTGACACTGACCTGGCAATTGCTGCTTTCCCCTGAATGAATATCTCCCCAGCATTATCCAAAGCGGAATACTCGATTTCGAGGGTAATGACCACACGAGATTTCTGCACTCGCTGTTGCCACCAATTGATTTTACTGGTGGTCATGCAGGTACTCTCGATCTGCACCTCCCGTGTGACCAGCTGATTAGAACGCACCTCTATGATGCACTCAGCATTGTAGATGAGATCATCTTCGTGTCCGCTGCGAACTTTAACACGCCACACGTGGTACTCAACTTAACGGTATCTCTTTCAAATGCAAGCGATTGCGGCCCCCACACTGACCTGTGAAGCGCACCACTAACCAGTGATGGCGAACCAGAAATATACCGCTTTATTCCAGTCTTTGATATGTATTCATTCACTAGGCTATCACATTATGCAAAATGTTAGGCGCATTATTCTCATGCATCTAACTTTTGTGCCGCAGGTTATCCAATGCTTTCTGGCAATCCAGGTACATAACATCCATCGTTTTCCTGCTGTACACTGCACTCATAATACCCTCAACGAATTGTTCTGTTTCATTTTAACACGACCTGCTTTGCATCAACCCATGATGTGTCTGCCAAATCGAAGAATTTTGTCACGATGTCTTTCTATTCTTTCCTTGATAGATTCAAGCACTTACCCAC
>NW_025214988.1:2834-5916 GCF_004010195.1 Chiloscyllium plagiosum
GTCTTTATCGGACACACACTCGCTCGTCCTTCTCTCTCCCTCTGACCCAGTGACCGGAAAGATGTGGAGAGTTTGACGGAGGTGTGGAAGGTTACACGGCTGTGGGGTGTTGGGAGGAGGGGAAATTAGGGAGAGATAAAAATGAGGGAGACAGAGACAGCAGGAGAGTAAAAGAGAAAGGGAGGGTGAGAAACAAGAAGGACGGAGAAGAAATCGGGGTGGTGAGAGAGGGAGGGTGGCGGTCGTGTAGGATGAGTGAGAGTGAAAGGCAGAAGGGGAGAGAAATAGAGAGTGGGCAGAGAGACAGAGGTAAGTAAATGACGAGGGGGAGAGCACCTGGTGAAATAGTACAAGAGAGGGGTCAAAGGGGATAGAGCAACGGAAGGATAGAGAGAGATAGACAGTTGCGATTGAGTGAAAATTGGGTGAACGGGATAGGAAGATGAATTATGCCCATGGCCTGGTTGCGGTGGGTGACCCAGAGGTGAAAACATGCACAGGATAATTTAAACACAACTCTTGAGCATAGTCGCGCTCGCCTCCACTTCCCTGAGGAGCAGGGCTTGGGGCTGAGTCTGTCTATCTCAGCTCAGCTTTTTCAACACAATGACAAACACCAATATCGTTGATTCTGCTGCAAGACACTTCACAATGAACACTTATATTGCTGACAAATTCGAGTTTTCGGTACAACCAATGGGATGGTGCCTGATCTTCCTCATCATTGAGTTGAGAGAAACCTTGAAATAAGTCCCTGTAATGCGCTGTGGGACAAGCTTGAACAAACTGCAGTCTGTTATCATAGCAACAAGCTGCTTCATTGTTGAAACATTGAACTGAAATGAGAAAACAACGGATATATTGATTAATGAGTGAATTTGATTGATTGATGAATTTGTGTAAAGGGAAATTTCAGCACTTTCTTCAGCTGCTGTCTGAACTTAGTCTGGGTCACGGCATAAATCACGGTGTTTGTGCAGCAGCTGAGTAGCTGCAGCATAATACCCAAATCCACCACATCGAAATCTAGTTGGAAAGTGCTAGGCACAATCAATTTCATCTGGTTACAAGTAGAATACAACATTAACGTTGACCAAAACAGGATGAAATTGGCCGAGATCACACACAATAAAATGGTGGATTTTTTTCGATTTCTCATTTCTGTGTCAGACTGAGCGGCTTCATTAGTGTGAGCCCGGAGTCTCCTCCGCGCTCTACTGGTCTTTAAAATGTGTCTGACGGTGATAACATTGAGCAGCAGAATCAGGAGAAAAGGGAGACCCGGGGTTATAATGTAGTGGGG
Organism: Chiloscyllium plagiosum; assembly: GCF_004010195.1. Classification (NCBI taxonomy): domain Eukaryota; kingdom Metazoa; phylum Chordata; class Chondrichthyes; order Orectolobiformes; family Hemiscylliidae; genus Chiloscyllium; species Chiloscyllium plagiosum. The sequence goes on from NW_025214988.1 coordinate 4,138, forward strand.
GAACTCGATTATTGCCCAGGCACGTAAGGAATCACCAGCTATTCGCTCATAACAAAACCAGGGTATATTAAACAGCTGATAGCGAGCTCCGAGCATAAAATACCAGAAAATGTTCTTTAAACAGCTCAGCACAGTCACTACTCCCAGAACCACAGCTGCCGTTTTCTCACTGCAATATTTAATTTTCAGCTTCTGGCAACAAATGGCTACAAACCGATCAAAGGTGAAAGTGACGGTGAACCAGACGGAACAGTCAGTTGCTGCATAAAGCAGGACAGCGTGGATGTTACACACGTGGATGGAGAACAGGAAATAAAACAGTTTCTGATAAACAATAGGAATTTGTCTCAATATCAGGTCAAGGATAAGGACCAGTAGATCCGCCATTGCCATCGCCCCCAAGTAACGTCTGACACATGAAGGTAATCCACAATCTTTACAAAGTAGGACGTAGATCGTCACTGCGTTAACTATGAGGAAGCAAACAAAGACATTATACATCACCTTGGAGGCAAATTGACCAGTTTGATTGACGACAGAGTGAGATTTTCATACGTGTCACCGTAATCAGAGATTTATTATAATAATTGAAGCTGAAATAACAAATCGGACTTTCGAAACTAATGACAAAAATAGTCATGCAATATAAGAATGCCTCCCCCCATCCCCAAACACACAAAAACCCATTCATCATAATAGATAGTTTCTAGAACAATCCTGCACAATCGATCACTCGAGATCAGATACAGGTCACTTCTTTCCATTTCCTAATACGAAGGGTGAAAAAGTCGCCGTCCTGAAGGATTCTGTCTCAGTTCCTTGAAGACAAATGGAGGTGAAAATTTCTGTCTTTTGATTTAAGTTATGATTGATCCTGTGTAGGGAAGAAATGCAAACGCAGGGAAACCATACTCACCGCTTTCAATGCGTGAGAAGACTTCAGGACAGTGTTTCCTTCTCCATGGAACATCATCTCTTAACTTGCGGTCTTAGCTGTTGCTCTATTAACTTACGTTCGGCCAGTCACAAAAACATTCAGGGATTGAGTGCTTCAGGGAATGTCGGGTGCACAATATTTCAAAAAACGATGGAGACAGAATGTTTTCGAGAATGTCGGTTATACATTGTTCCGGGGAATATCGGGGAATGTCCTTGGTATGTTCCAGGTAAAATTAAGTGTAGTATTTTCCGGAGAATGTCAATTATAAATTGTTCTGGAGAATGGCAGTTAAAGAATAGTCCGGAGAATATCAGTCTTATAATGTTCTGAGACATGTTGGATGTAGATTTATCTTGGAAAGGTCGGTTATAGAATGTCCTGAGGAATGCTGTGTTCAGAACGCTCCGGGGAATGACTGCTGTAGAATGTGCGTACAGACTGGTCTGCAGAATGTCAGATGAGGAATGGCCTGGAGAAGGTAAGTTATAGAATATTCTGGGGAATGTCGTATATAAAATGCTCCGGGAACGTCGAATGCGGAATGCTCCCGGGAATGTCGGGTATGAAACGCGGCAGAGCCATAGCGACTCACATCACAAAGGCACATCTTCCCATTGAGTTTGCTGAGACCCACTCAGGCTCATGGTGAGAATCTCTCCCCAAGCTCAATTCAACTGGGACTTTGCAGCAAAAACAACATTATTAAGACAATACATCAATCATGATTTGTACCATCGTCTTTTGTGATCGTACAGATGTCATTCATTATTCCGAGAACTCTCTCACTTCCTTTTCATTTATATATATTTGAGACGTTACGGGGGTAAACGCTCCTGTTA
>NW_025214988.1:7580-8804 GCF_004010195.1 Chiloscyllium plagiosum
TGATGATGGACATCTGTTGACCTCCACGCTAGCTTTCACTGATAACTCAGTTCCCCATGATGTGGAAAACAAATCGGAGGCAGCACTGTCAGTGTCTCCACAGGCCCAACACTCATCGAGTAGGGCGAGTCTTCCAATACTCAGTAGCCCGACTGTGACACGTGATGGGTGAAGCAAGAAGAGTGAAACATTCTCACCAAACTATTTGTCACAGATGGATCTGCCCCTAAAGCTTTCTGTCGGAGCAATGCGCAGACTGCCCTGGCAGAAAGAAAGTCTCAGTGTCATATTGAAGGTATTGCTAACTGTCTTATGTGGCACTTTCCCCTGCGAAGTCGGACATAATTATAAATGACTGAGCAAATGGAAGCTGGGCATCCAAGAGGCATTGTGAGCCATCAGCAGCTGCGGCATCAATAGCTTTCCACTCATCAGAAAATCAGAAGTGGGCTGTTCACTGATGTTTCCAATACTTTCCTCATAATTCACAACTATATCTATGCTGAAGCAGGCACTCAGCCCATCAAAAGATTTAAACAGGAACAGAATGGGGTATTCCAGCCATTCGAGGCTGTTCTCAGCAATTGGAGTCGATTTTTTTCCATCTCTCATGCCTGTTACAAAGAAAATGGACAAGAATATTACGCTTTCCAAAACTGCTGCACAGGAATGCCGGGAGGACTGGCAACTGAGCTGGAAGCAGTGATGAATGAGAGAAATTAGCTTCTTTATCCGGTTGACAGAAAGTAAGGACAGCAGCGACACAGTGACCAGTATAATTTGCAATCTCTGCCTCTGATGTTTTTTTTCATAAATGGAACAAAACAACTACATTTGTGGAGGACACGAAGTAGTTAGGAAACTAAGTTATCAAGGATGTAGACAATCCGCAGGTATAGAATCAGTAAATGCATCAGCAACAGACAGCAGTTTAACAGGTGGAATGCAAACTGGATAATGGCGAACATGTCAATATTTCTTGAAGAATAAAAGACTGTACATTACATAAATGGAGACAGAATGCAGGACTTAGCGATATTCAGTGTACACCGAATTGTTCTCTCTAACCCGTTCAGACATGGGATGTGTTGCTCCATCTCCCTGCTACCTTGCACCTGAGATGTTCACTGATGTTCCCAGTTCCCCCTTTGCTCTCAGGACACACGATATATTGTGATGTGGTTGTTTGGCGAAGGGGAGCAGCAAGCGGGAGGGTGTTTTGAG
>NW_025214988.1:9923-11254 GCF_004010195.1 Chiloscyllium plagiosum
GATCCTCATGTCAATGGATTCACTCCCAAAACAACAGAAACCCAAATGATCAGAGATGCAGATGCAGAGATACACACATTAATACGCTAAAGGACACACTGAAACACAAAGACAAACGCACACAAACACACAACTTATGAACATTCAGGGAAATGCAAACATTCGGCCCATCATCCCTGCCTTGCCATTCAATGTGATCATGACAGATCTGATATTTCCTTTATATCCTATTGGGAAATAAGGCAGTGCAAGTGACTGACCTGATCGAGTGGGAGCATTTCGGGAGCTGTGACTAAAATTTCTTTAATTTGAAAACAGTTCTGGAGGAGGGTCGGTCTGGTCCACAAGTTAACATTATAAATTACAGCAAGATTACTTCTGATATATTCGGCAGGATCTTTCAAAACATCTATTGGGGTCAGCTAGACATATTTCGACCGACGTCAGGCAAGCGGAAGTCTTTCAATAGCCAGTTAATCAGAGTTCAGGGACAGCATGTTCTTCTAAATGTGAAAGGCAATGCTCGCAGTAGTAGGGAACAGTCCATGATTAGGGATTTTGAAGTTCTGGTCAAGAAAATCGAACGAGGTATACGTCAGGTGTAGGTTTCTGGGATGCAGTGAGTCCTTTGAGGAGCATATGGGTTACAGCAGTGCACTTCCGAGGCAAATCTGGAAGGAAAGTAGGGAACATGAGATAGATTTGATGAACAGGGTTGAAGAGAATCGAAAGGGATTCTTCAAGGATATTAAGGGCAAAAGAGCAATTAAGAAGAGAATAGGGCCCCTTAAAAACGGAAATCAATCTACGTTTGGACCCACATAAAGATGAACTAGGCTTGTTAGGTTTATTGTCAAATATATTCACATGAGGAGAGCGAAGATTTTGCAAGTCATCACATATGATGCAGTCTTAGGGTGAAGTGTTCCCCTCCCACCCCGCCCCAGGGGCAGAATCCTCTTGCTAAGCAGAAAAATAAATAAAACAAAGTTAAAATATAAAACATTATAGAGATATCTATAAAAACGGGCAAACACCACAAAGAAGCACATTTATCTGTTCAACAACACAGTTTATAAGTGCCTGGCCATGTTGGGCTCACATTCTTCACAAGGAATCTACCTATCCAAATGTGACGCATGACAGCCTGTTCCTGATGTAAGTCTGAGATCCTACAGGAATATATCATGTCAGTACTTACTGTGAAGAAAGACATGGAAGCTCGGGAACTCGGCGCAATAAATCCGTGTCATGATGTTTTGAAAAGAGGTCACATGACAGAGGAGGAAGTGCTGGAGTTTTTGAAATGCATAACCACAGATAAATACCCA
>NW_025214988.1:20875-25116 GCF_004010195.1 Chiloscyllium plagiosum
CATTGCTAATCAGACTCGATGGGGCGACTGTCCTAATTTTGTTTCTATTTTATGCTTGTGTGGTGCCATGCTGTCTTGCAATTTCTTTGCGAGACACGAGCTGAAGCTGGGTTTGATACATGTTTGATTAGAAAGAGAGTGGTAACAGGCTAGGAAAGTTTGAACAGTTTACATCTATTCCTAATTATTGTGCGCTTATGTTTCAAAACAGGCAGTGATTTGATGTTAGATTAACACAAGTTTTAAAATGACGTATTTTGGATCTTTATGGTTATGTTATCTGTAATGTCCTTCTCGTCAGGGAGCAGTGAAGATTCGGTTAATAAAGGTATTCATGGCTGATCTCGACCGATCTTTTCTGGGCAGGTGAGTTGATGTTTATTGAGTTCAGATTGGAAAGGCATGGTCAGACATAAGTGGATGGTGAGACAACCCTCGGATGGTCAGACAAAGTCGGATGGTCAGACACAATGGAATGGTCAGACAAAATCGGATGGGCAGACAAGTTGGATGGTCAGACACAACATGATCGTGACACACAACTGGACGGTCGGACACACTGGGATCAGCCATGCGCATTCTGAATGGTGCAGCCTAATTAACAACTGTTGCCCCAACTCCGTGTATTTGTCTCCCGATGCACTCCTCGAGGTCGCGACCGAAGTAGATGACGAACCCATTCACACATACAGGATCGTTACAATGAGACATGAGGAGACCATTCTGCCCATTCAACGACTTTCGCAGAAATAGAGAATGAAGTTGTTTACCTCGTTGAGTATATTACACAGCCCGAAAGGGGCTCATTAAACGCGGCTGCGTTGCTGAAAAGGACGCTGTCAATAACAGGAAACAGAGAGTACTGAGTCTGCAATAATGACTTTGATGTGGAAGGTTAGAGGTTCGTACAAGCGGGAATTCCTTCCCCAGAAGTTTGTGGTGCCTGGGTGTTTACATTCATTCAAAGTTGAGTTCGGTGAATATTTTAAAGGCAACTGAATGAAGGCAAATAGAAAGCAGGCAGAAAAGGGTTGCTGAGACACACAATCAAATCAGCTACCAACTTCGTGTCTGGGTAAGCCGTGACAAAGGTTCCAATGACACATTCCTGCTCCTCAGTCCGATGCAATATTTAGCCACTAAAACCTCCTGCACAGGAGCATATGAAGGCCACTTGCTCCAAACGCCTGCTTCGCACTGAAACAGGATATCAACTCAATCCTTCAACACTGTCACAAACGTTTTGGTGTTTGTTGGAAACTGTTATTGGAAAATCCAGTCTGGTTGCAAAAGACGCCAACTGTCTCTTTACAGGGCGTTTCCTCTCATTGTGCTACATTTGTTGGTCATGTTGCAGATCCAGATTCACTTTGAATCCACACCCTTTACCTCTCCCAGTTATTGCTCCCAAAATACCTGCCTCTCTGTGACTATAGCATTCGATATCTGAACGCCGTGCAAAACAGCAATCATTACATTTTCAATGACTGAATGTAATTCGGATGCTGAATCCTGCTGTGCCGTTGTGTAATATCATGGCTGAACAACTTTGACATCAGGTCCTGTTGAATAGACAATTCTTCACAAACTTTATCTCTCCAACAGTCCAAACGTCCATCTCCTTCCTCATTCAATATTTCCTTTGAACCAGATCAACTAACTCTTTTGACGAGAGAATACCTGACATTCACTACCCTCTGTGAGAAGACATTTCCTCCAAATATGTATAAAAACCTATTCCTATGTTCAAAAGCGGTGGTCACAGGGGTTCAAATAAGAGTTAAAAAAAACCTGAACCAAGACAATAGTTGATCAGGATGATATCAGAGATCGCTGACTAAATTGAGTAAAAGGGCATCAGGCGTTATCTCTCCACTGGCTGGAGTCATTCAGAGATCAAAGGAAGATGTTCGTGGTTGGTGGACATCAATCCTCTCTGTTCCAGCACATCTCCGCAGGAGATCCTCAGCGTAGCTTCCTTGTCAGGAACATCCTCATCTGCTTCATGATTGTCTTTCCCCAATCATAAGATAAGAAGTGTGCAAAACAACTGAAGATTACGCCATGTTCAGAACAATTTACTCTCCCCAACCCCTCAGTTCCAGAAACAATCTGTGTCCGTATGCATCAAGACACGGAGAACATTCAAGCTTGTGCTGTCAAAGTGTCGGGAACATACATGTAACAGCGCTGCCAAGCACTTCCACAATTAAAAGAGGAGCTCATTCGGCATCTTAAGCTGCTTGCAGACGAATATGCGGAAGCCATTCAGACCATCGAAACTACTGAACAAGATTCCTGACAGTCCATTCAAGACTCCTGCCTGTTGCACAGGAAGAGAACTACTCCAGTCAGTGTCTTGATCTGTTCAACCGGGACAGGCCGAGCTCGGTCATGCTTTGAACCTGTTCTATGGGACGGGGAGAAGGCCCTGTAGCCCTGCGAGGCACTTATCCAAGAGAAGGGCATGACATTGATGCTCCAACATGATAAACCTATGAAGGAGACACTGCGCAGGTTGACTGCTCCATGATGTTCTTCGTGTGTGCTTTGCCTCTTGAACACAGGGTACTTTAACGTGGATTGCTGGGAAGGAAGAGAGAAGACAAATGATTTGCACCAAGTCTGAAGGAGACATCTTCCATCTCCAAGAAGGCAGACCCATGTTCATCATGGACGTCAGAAGCTGGTGTGAATAGTTAATCCTTTTAAATTGAACGTATTGTGGCAGCTGTCGGCATTGAGGTTATCCTGATGTTCAGTGCAGGGGCACACACCAACTGTACTGTATTAATATGGGGAGAATTGATTCAAAGACTGGACTCCTCGTCTCTCCATCGCCATGGGGAGTGGGTGTGGGTGAGGGGAACGTTCTCAGAGACACAAAATTATCCAGAATCATGCAACCCAACTGAAAAAGCCATGGAGTTGTCGTATTATCCATATCTGTTTATGATTGAATGAGTGATTTGACATCGCGCTCAAGAGTCACTGCAATTACCTCTTATTCTCTCACAACGCTACAGAGTAATCTTCACTCACACTTCATGGTGCTATCAATTAGATTGGTGAAGTTCCTTTGCACTTTGTGGCAAGGAGTATATTTCTAATGCAGGAGAGAAAATCTGACCGCAATACCCCAAATTCGACGTCAACCACACTTTCAGCGTCAATCATAATACTTTTTCCCTCACTTTTCCGTCTCCCTTGCTTTGTCATGACATAAAAAGCCATTCGTTCTCTGTGCACTCCGACTGACGTGAAATTTAAATGTTTCTTACATCTGTATTTCAGCATCAATAAAGCCAGCAGCCGAGATGTCTCTGGAGATAAACATCACTCTCTGGAAGAATTTCAAAGAGAGACAATACACATGAATTCGGGAATGGCCACCTCCCTGAATAGAAATGAGTGAAAGAAAGTGGGAAAATTTAGGGGAAGGCAGCTATGTTTCCTTTTGTTCTTTCTCACAGGATGTGAGTCGCCCTGATCAGGACAGTGTGTTATGTCTATCTTGAAATGAGGTTCTGGTTCAGCTCTTCCCCAGAACAGTCAAAAGTAAAACACATTGCCGTGTGTCTGCAGACATTCAGAGACCTGACCAGGGAAGAATGCTCCATTGCCTTTCCTAAAGGACATAAGGCAAGCAGACGTGCTGATACCAACAGATTATAATGCTATGGTTGCAAATTATGAGTCAATGACTTGACCACCACGTTCCCCTTCCCGCATGACAGATTCTGTGGATAGAAGAAGTTAATATCTCAAGTGCAATCACTTGGTAACGGAAATGTGGTTAGAAGGGGCTTGAAGCAGCTGTATCAGAATTTTACAAAGTTACAAACGAAGGTTTATTCAGCAGTTCAACAGAAGATAATATGGAGACTGGGACATCTTGATGTTGGCCCAGGACAGGGTTTTTGAGTGGGAAGTATGTGGACACGTAAACCTGTGCAGGAGAATAAGGACCATGGAGTTTAACAACAGTCTGTTATCTCTTCGCATTCCAGTGAGTAAATTGCAAATATTAAGTTGTTAGCTATAATTTGTAAGATAAGGAAATTTTGATTTGAATTGAAAACGTTGTCTACCACCTTTCCAAAATTCACGTATCAGGAGCAGCAAATCATTTCAACCTGTTTTAATATACAGATAAAGGGGCTTAAGAGGAACACCGACTACAGCAAGGATGGGATAGTAACCACCTTGAATGATCCAAACAATATCCTGGATCCGCGATG
>NW_025214988.1:27850-49306 GCF_004010195.1 Chiloscyllium plagiosum
CCATCGCCAGACCACAACAACACGACGGTTGGAGGAAGAGCGCCTCATCTTCCGCCGAGGAACCCTCCAACCACAAGGGATGAACTCGGATTTCACCAGTTTCCTCATTTCCCTTCCCCCCAACTTGTCTCAGTCAAAACCATCGAACTCAGCACCGCCTTCCTAACCTGCAATCTTCTTCCTGAACTCTCCGCCCCACCCCAGTCTGACCTATCACCCTCACCTTGACCTCTTTCCACCTATCGCATTTCTTACGTCCCTCCCCCAAGTCCCTCCTCCCTACCTTTTATCTTAGCCTACTGGACACACTTTCCTCATTCCTGAAACAGGGCTTAAGCCCGAAACGTCGATTCTCCTGTTCCCTGGATGCTGCCTGACCTGCTGCGCTGTTCCAGCAACACATTTTCAGCTCTGATCTCCAGCATCTGCAGACCTCACTTTCTCCTCTACGCACAAGTTCCCTATGCTATCGCTGATCAGCCCTACTCTTCCTTTGATCATTCTCTTATTCCTCATATACGTGTAAAATGCCTTTTATTCTCCCTAATCCTTCCTGCCAAGCCTTTTCCGTGCCCCCTCCTGGCTCTCCTCAGACCATTTTTGAGTTCTTTCCTCGCCTGCCTGGAATACCCTCGAGCTGATCAAAAACCTTGGTTCCTCCACCTTACGTAAACTGCCTTCTTTCTTTTGACGAGAAGCTCCTCTGCTCTTGGCATCCAAGGTTCTTTTATCTTACCCCTTCTTGCCTGTCTCAGAAGAACACATTTGTGCATCTCTCGCAACAACTGTTTCTTAAGCAGTCTCCACATGTCTAAAGTGCCCTTTCCATGGAACAATTATTCCCAATCCATGCTTCCCAACTCACGTCTGAATACACTATAATTTCCTTTTCCCCAATTCTTTCCTTTTCCCCAATTAAATATCCTTTCATTGCGCCTGCTTCTCTCCTTCTCCCTAGCTATGTACAATGTGAGGCTGGTGTGGTCACTATCACCAAAATGCTCTCCCACCGCAAGATCTGACACCTGACCAGGCTCATTGCCGAGCACCAAATCCAAAATGACCTCTCCCCTCGGCGGCCTGTCAGACGTTCGTCCTACCCTTCCTCTCCTGATGTCTGACTCTTCCTTTCTCATCCTCTCCCTCTGACTGACTGTTCTGCCCTTCTCTTTCTCTTCCTCTGTGTGAGTTTCAACCTCTCTCTCTGACTGAAAATCTGTCTCCCTCCTTTTCTGTCTGACGGTCTCTGCCCTCCCTCTGTCTGACTCTTCCTCTGCATCTCACTCTATCTGACTCTCCCTGTCCCCCAGCCATTTGATTTTCCACCCCATCTCTTTGTCTGAATTTAAGTTTCTCTCACTTCCTCTGTGTGACTCTCTCTCCTCCCACTGTCGTACTCTCTCTTCCTCAATCTCTCCCCTCCCTCTCTTATACTCTCTCGTTCATTCACACCTCATTCCCTCTGTCTAATTCTCGCTCTCCTGTCCATATGTCTGTCTCTCTCTCTCTCTCCATGTCACACTCTGTCTGACACTCTCTCGTTCCCCCTCCAATTGATTATCTCTCTGTCTCGTTCTGACAGGCTATCCCTCTCTCCCTATGTCTGACTTCGTCACTCTTCCTCTCAGACTGAAACAGTCCCTCTCTCCCTTCTCCCTCTGTCTGACTGTATGTCTTTACTTCCCCCTCCTCAGCCTCAATCGCTCTCACCCTATCCATCTGTCGAAACCTCTGTCTTTCTCTCGCAATCCATCTGTCTGACTCTCTCTCACTTTCCCCTCTCCACCCGTCTAATTCTCTCTCCCTCTCTTCTCTCTCACTCTCTGCCATTCTCTCCCTTTCCCTTTGCCTGAATCTTTCTTACTCCATCAGTCTGACACTATGTCTGTCTCCCTCTCTCTCATTTCCTTTTCCCCAATTGTTTCCTTTTCCCCAATTAAATATCCTTTCATTGCGCCTGCTTCTCTCCTGCTCCATAGCTGTGTACAATGTGAGGCTGGTGTGGTCACTATCACCAAAATGCTCTCCCACCGCAAGATCTGACACCTGACCCGGCTCATTGCCGAGCACCAAATCCAAAATGACCTCACCCCTCGGCGGCCTGTCAGACGTTCGTCTTACCCTTCCTCTCCTGATGTCTGACTCTTCCTTTCCCATCCTCTCCCTCTGACTGACTGTTCTGCCCCTCTCTTTCTCTTCCTCTGTGTGAGTTTCAACCTCTCTCTCTCACTGAAAATCTGTCTCCCTCCTTTTCTGTCTGACGGTCTCTGCCCTACCTCTGTCTGACTCTTCCTCTGCATCTCACTCTATCTGACTCTCCCTGCCCCCCAGCCATTTGATTTTCCACCCCATCTCTTTGTCTGAATTTAAGTTTCTCTCACTTCCTCTGTGTGACTCTCTCTCCTCCCACTGTCGTACTCTCTCTTCCTCAATCTCTCCCCTCCCTCTCTTATACTCTCTCGTTCATTCACACCTCATTCCCTCTGTCTAATTCTCGCTCTCCTGTCCATATGTCTGCCTCTCTCTCTCTCTCTCTCCATGTCACACTCTGTCTGACACTCTCTCGTTCCCCCTCCAATTGCTTATCTCTCTGTCTAGTTCTGACTGGCTATCCCTCTCTCCCTATGTCTGACTTCGTCACTCTTCCTCTCAGACTGAAACAGTCCCTCTCTCCCTTCTCCCTCTGTCTGACTGTATGTCTTTACTTCCCCCTCCTCAGCCTCAATCGCTCTCACCCTATCCATCTGTCGAAACCTCTGTCTTTCTCTCGCAATCCATCTGTCTGACTCTCTCTCACTTTCCCCTCTCCATCCGTCTATTACTCTCTCCCCCTCTTCTCTCTCACTCTCTGCCATTCTCTCCCTCTCCCTTTGCCTGAATCTTTCTTACTCCTTCTTACTCTCCATCAGTCTGACACTATATCTGTCTCCCTCTCTCTCTATCTGGCGCTCAATCTCCTTTTCGCTCCCACCCTCACCCCGTCGGTCTTTCCGTGCCTCTCCATCTGTTTCATTCACTCTCCCTATACCTGTTCCTCTGACTGACTCTGTCTCTCTCTCCCTCTGTCTGACGCTCACTGTTTTGCTCTCTCCCACGAACAGGCTGTCTCTCTCTCACCCTCTTCCATCTGACTCTCTATCGCCACTCCATGAGTCTGATTCTCACTCGGCCCATTGCCACTCTCTGACTCTCTCTCTGTCCGCCTCTCCATCCTCCACTGTCGACAACTCACTCTGCTCTCCCACTGCCTATCTATCTATCTCTCTCTCCTGTCTCCTCTGTCTGACTCCATCTTCACCACTCTATGTCTGTGTGTCTCGCTCTTGCTCTTCGCACTTTCACACCCTTTATTTCTGTCTGACACTCTCTCCACACTACCTTTTTTCTGTCTGAATTTCACTTCCTCTTTCTGACTCTCTCTCCCACTCTCTCTGACTCTATCTCCCAAACCTTCTGACAGAGGATCTCTCTCTCTGTCTCTCTTTGTCTGATTCTCTCTCACGCCCTCTCCCTCTCCATTTGGCTCGCTAGTCTCTTTCCGTCTCCTTCTGCCCGACTCTCTTTCCATCCCCCTGCCGGATTTTGTCTCCATCCCTGTCCCTCTGTCTGACTCTTTCAATGTCTCCTTCCACCTCTAACCGACTCTCTCTGTCTCATTCCCTTTTTCGTCCTGTCTCTTTCTTAATCTCTCCCCCTTCTGTTGCACTCCCTCTGCCTCACTCTCTCTACCTGTCCGTCTATCTGATACTCTCTCACCTTCTTTCTGACAATCTCATTATCTCGCTGTCCCTCTAACTGATGCTTTCTCAACAACCTGCCTTCCTGGCTGACTGATGTCTCTTCATTTCCATCTCTCCGAATTTCTCTCACTCTCCTACTCCTTCTGTCTGACTCTCCTTCTCTACCTCCCTCCCTCTCCCTCAAACTGACTCTCACCCCCCTTTCCACCTGAATGGCTCTCACTTTTCCCGAGTCTCTCTCTCATCCACAAAATGGCTCTCACTCCCTCTCTCTCTGACTGACTCTCTCTCCCCCGAGTCTCTCTCTCCTCCACAATCTGGCTCTCACTCCCTCTCCCTCTGACTGACTCTCTCTCTCCCCCTCTGTTTCTCTCTGACAGATTCTCCCCTTCTGTCTGACTCCATCTATCTGTCTCTGGCTGACTTTCTCACTCCCCGTCCGTCTCAATCTGTCCATCCCTGTGCCTCAATCTGAAAATCCCTCTCTCCCTGCCCTTCTGTCTCACTGTCTCTCAAACAGCCTTCTCCTGTCCCTCTGTCTGACTCTCAATCTAACATTCTCCCTCTCCCTCTGACAGAATCACTCTCTCTCCCCCTCTGTCTGACTCCATCTCTACTTCTCTCCCCTATCTCGTTTGACTATCACGACGTCTCCCTTTGTTTCGTTTTCTCACCCTTTTCCTCTGACTCTCTCTCTATCCGTCTCCCTCTGTCTGACTCTATCTCTCTCTCCCTCTACCCGACGCTGTCTCTCACCCAACTCCCTCTATCTGCCTCTATCTCTCTCCATTTCCATCTGTAAGAATTTCGCTGTCTCCCACTCGCTTTGTGTGACTGACTCTCTTCCTCCCTCTCCCTCTGTCTGAAACCCTCTCCCTCTCCATCTGTCTGACTCTCTCTCTCTCTGTCCCAATCTCTCCGCCTGACTCTCTGTCTCTCTCCCTATCCTTCTGTTTCTCTCTCGCTCCCTAGTCTTTGTCGTTCCCTCTCTCCCCCTCTCCCTCTGTCATACACTCTCTCTCTATCAATGTGTCCACTCTCTCTCTCTCTTTGACTTCCTCTGTCACTCTCCATCTCGCTGAATCTGAGTCTCCCTCCTTCTCCCTCGCCTGACTGTCTCTACACCTATCCATCAGTTTCATTCTATCTCTCTATCCCTCTGTCTCACTCTGACTCTCTCTCTATCCCTCCCCGTCCCTCTCGCTCTCTGTCTGACGTTCTTTGTCTCTCCCTGTCCCACTGATTGACTCTCTCTCTCTCTGTGTGTGTCTGACGCTATATCACCCTTCCCTTCTGTTTGACTATCTCTCTCAACCTGTACATCTGTCTGTCTCTCATTCGCCTCTGCCTCAGTCTGTTTCTCACTCCCCGTCACCCTCTGACCCACTCTCTCCTTCCCTCTCCCTCTGTCTGATTATCTCTCCCTCTCTTCTATCAGACTCTTTCTCTCCCTCTGACTTTGTCACTCTCCATCTCTCTCTGTCTTACACACTCTCCTGCTCATTCTCCTTCAGTCTTTCCACTCTCTTCCTCAGCCTGACTCTGTTACTCACCCACTGCAAATGCCTGACATCAGCGTTATCCCACGAAGTGTCTCTCTTTACCCTCTACATCTGCCAGTCTTTCTCTCGTTCTCTATCTCTCTCTGTCTCTGACTCTCACTCTGACTCTTCCGAAACCAATTTCACTCTCCATCTGTCTTGGTCTCTCTCAATCCCTCTCCGTTTGTCCGATTTTCTTTCTCGCTCTTTCTCCTCCTCGCTCTGTCTGATGCAGCCGTTCTTTACCTGTACCTCTATGAGTCCCTCTCCCCCTGCCTTTTGTGTGTGTCTCTCTCCCTCTGTCTCACTCCGTTCACCTCTCTATCTGACTGTCTCTCAATCTCTGTCTGTATGAGTCTGTCTCTCTTTCACAATGTCCCCCGGTCTGAAACTGTCTCACATTACTCGCACTGTCTGACTCTCCCTCACTCTCACTCTCCCTCTGCCTGACACTATGTCTCTCCCTCTCCCTCTGATTTTATCCTTCCCTGCTCCCACTTTTTGACTCTCTCTTGCTCTACCTCTGTTTGACTCCACCTTATCCTACTGTCTGACTGCCTCCCTGTCTCTCTCCTCTCTCTCGTCTGATTCACCTCACCTCTTTCTCTGTGTCATTCATTCTCTCTCTCTAACCTCCTCTGACATCTCCTCTAAACTTTCCGCCAAACAGCTTACAACTATGATCCGTCGTGTTAACAATTTCTGCCATGGGAAAAGGTCTGTGGCTATCGACTATATCTAAACCTCTCATTATCTTGTACACCTCAATTGGTCCCCTCTCTTCCTTCATTTTTTCCAATGAAAAAATACTGAGCTCAGCCCAAATCTCCTAAAAGGAATAAGCTCTCAATTCCAGGCAGCATCCTAGTAAACCTCCTCTGAACCCTCTCGAAAGCATCCACATTTGTCCTATAATAGAGCCACCAGAACTGGACACTGTATTCCAAGTGGGGTCTAACCAAAGTTTTATAGAGGTACAACAAGATCTCACAGCTCTTAAACTCAACCCCCCTGTTAATGAAAACTAAAACACCACATGCTTTCTTAACAACCTTCTCCACCTGGATGGCAATTTTAAGGGATCTACGTACATGCACATCAAGATCCAGCTGTTCCTCCACACTGCCAGAAATCCTGTTTTTAATCCTGTAATCAACTTTCAAGTTCGACCTTCCAAAATGCATCGCTTCGCATTTATCAAGGTTGAACGCAATCTGTCACCTCTCAGCACATCTCTGCATCCTGTCAATGTCACCCTGCAGCCTACAACCGTCCTCTATACTATCAACAACACCTCCAACCTTTGTGTCGTCTGCAAACTTGCTGGCCCATCCTTTAATCCCCTCATCCAAGTCATTAATAAAAATTACAAAGATTAGAGGCCCAAGAACAGAGCCTTGTGGAACACCACTCACCAATGACTGCCAGGCAGAGTACTTTCCTTCCATTACCACTCGCTGTTTTGTCTCGACCAGGCAATTCTGTATCCAGATAGCTAAATTTCCCTGTATCGCATTCCTTCTGATCTTCTGAACAAGACTACCATAGGGAACCTTATCAAATGCTTGCTGAAGCCCGTATATACCACAGCCACCGTTCGACCCTCATCAACTTGGCTAGTAATATCGTCAAAGAACTCAATAAGATTTGTGAGGCATGACCTGCCCCTCACAAGCCACGCTGACTGTATTTAATCAAGCCATATGCTCTTCCAGTTGTCCATAAATCCGATCCCTCAGTTTCCTTTCTCACACCTTGCAGATGACAGGTGTGAGACTGATTGGTCTGTAATTGCTAGGGATTTCCCTATTTCCTTTCTTGATTAGAGGAATTACATTTGCCTCCCTCCAATCCTTAGGGACGGCTCCCGTGGAGAGCGAGGATGCAAACACCTTCATAAGCGGTGAATCAATCACATTTCTCGCTTCCCAAAGCAGCCAAGGTCAAATCTGCTCTGGCCCTGGAGACCTGACAAACTTAATGTCTGTCAAGATTTTCAGCACATCAGATTCCTCAATCCCATCGGTCCCAGCATACTTACGTGATCCTCAATGGCTTCATTCACTACAAGGTACTTTTCTTTCGTAAAAACAGAAGCAATAAAACTCATTTAGGGCTTCCCCTACCTCCTCAGACTATACACAAGTTGGAAATACGTTGCTGGAACAGTGCAGCAGGTCAGGCAGCATCCAGGGAACAGGAGAATCGACGTTTCGGGCATAAGCCCTTCTTCAGGAATGAGGAAAGCGTGTCCAGCAGGCTAAGATAAAAGGTAGGGAGGAGGGACTTGGGGGAGGGGCGTTGGCAATGCGATAGGTGGAAAGAGGTCAAGGTGAGGGTGATAGGTCCGACTGGGGTGGGGAGGAGAGGTCAGAAAGAAGGTTGCAGGTTAGGAAGGCGGTGCTGAGTTCGATGGATTTGACTGAGACAAGGTGGAGGGAGGGGAAATGAGGAAACTGGTGAAATCCGAGTTCATCCCTTGTGGTTGGAGGGTTCCTAGGCGGAAGATGAGGCGCTCTTCCTCCAACCGTCGTGTTGTTGTGGTCTGGCGATGGAGGAGTCCAAAAACCTGAATATCCTTGGTGGAGTGGGAGGGGGAATTGAAGTCTTGAGCCACAAGGTGGTCCGGGTGTCCCAGAGGTGTTCTCTGAAACACTCCGCAAGTAGGCGGCCTGTCTCCCCAATGTATATCGGGTGCAGAGGATGCAAAAGGTGATGTGTGTGGGGAGACAGGCCGCCTACTTGCGGAGCGTTTCAGAGCACACCTCTGGGACACCCGGACCAACCAACCCAATCTCTATCACTCTGTCTCACTGACTCTCTCTCTAACCCTCCCCGTCCCTCTCGCTCTCTATCTGACGTTCTTTGTCTCTCCCTGTCCCACTGATTGACTCTCTCTCTCTCTCTCTCTCTCTCTCTCTCTCTCTCTGTATGTCTGACGCTATATCACCCTTCCCTTCTGTTTGACTATCTCTCTCAACCTGTACATCTGTCTGTCTCTCATTCGCCTCTGCCTCAGTCTGTTTCTCACTCCCCGTCACCCTCTGACCCACTCTCTCCTTCCCTCTCCCTCGGTCTGATTATCTCTCCCTCTCTTCTATCAGACTCTTTCTCTCCCTCTGACTTTGTCACTCTCCATCTCTCTCTGTCTTACACACTCTCCTGCTCATTCTCCTTCAGTCTTTCCACTCTCTTCCTCAGTCTGAATCTGTTACTCACCCACTGCAAATGTCTGACATCATCGTTATCCCACTAAATGTCTCTCTTTACCCTCGACATCTGCCAGTCTTTCTCTCGTTCTCTCTCTCTCTGTCTCTGACTGTCACTCTGACTCTTCCTCAACCAATCTCACTCTCCATCTGTATTGGTCTCTCTCAATCCCTCTCCCTTTGTCCGATTTTCTTTCTCGCTCTCTCGCCTCCTCGCTCTGTCTGATGCAGCCGTTCTTTGCCTGTACCGCTATGAGTCCCTCTCCCCCCCTTTGTGTGTGTCTCTCTCCCTCTGTCTCACTCTGTTCACCTCTCTATCTGACTCTCTCTCCATCTCTGTCTGTATGAGTCTGTCTCTCTTTCACAATGTTCCCCGGTCTGACACTGTCTCACATTACTCGCACTGTCTGACTCTCCCTCACTCTCACTCTCCCTCTGTCCGACACCTATGTCTCTCCTCTCCCTCTGATGTTATCCTTCCCCGCTCCCACTTTTTGACTCTCTCTCCCTCTACCTCTGTTTGACTCCACCTTCTCCTACTGTCTGACTGCCTGCCTCCCTGTCTCTCTCCTCTCTCTCGTCTGATTCACCTCACCTCTTTCTCTGTGTCATTCATTCTCTCTCTCTAACCTTCCCAGTCTCCCTCACTCTGATTTTCTCTATCTTTAACTGTCCCACTGTTGACTCTATCTCTGTCTGACTCTCTCTAACTCACGCGCCGCTTCTGTCTATCTCTCTCTATCACCTGTAACTCCATCTGTCTCTCACTCGCCTCGCCCCCGTCTGTCTGTCTTTCTCCCCCTTCAACTCTCTCTCTGTTCTTCCCGCTCCCTCTGTCTGATGTTCGTCTTGCCCTTCCTCTCCCGCAGTCTCACTCTCTCTCTCTCTTTCTCTGTCTGACACTGTCACAGTCTCTCGATCTGCCTGTCTCTCTCGGTCTCTCCCTCTGTCTGACTCTTTCTAACTGCCAGAAAATCTCCATCTGCCAGTCTCTGTCTCTCTCCCTCTCCATCTGCCAGTCTCTCTCTCTGTCTGAATGTTTCTCATTCCCTCTCACTCACCTTCTTTCTGAGTCTCTCTCCCTCCCTCTTCCTCTGTCCAATGCTCTCTTTCTCCAACCTCTGTCTGACTCTCTCTTTCTCCTTCTTCAGCTGTGTGACTCTCCCTCTCTCTCAATCTCCCTCTCTCTGACACGATATGTCTCCCTCTCCCTCTGATTTTATTCTTCCCACTCTACCACTTTCTGACTCGCTCTCCTTCTATCTGACTCTCTCTGCCTCCCATCTCTCTGTCTGACTCTCTCTCGCCAGTCTCCCTCTGTCTGACACGATATGTCTCCCTCTCCCTCTGATTTTATTCTTCCCACTCTACCACTTTCTGACTCGCTCTCCTTCTATCTGACTCTCTCTGCCTCCCATCTCTCTGTCTGACTCTCTCTCGCCAGTCTCCCTCTGTCTGACACGATATGTCTCCCTCTCCCTCTGATTTTATTCTTCCCACTCTACCACTTTCTGACTCGCTCTCCTTCTATCTGACTCTCTCTGCCTCCCATCTCTCTGTCTGACTCTCTCTCGCCAGTCTCCCTCTGTCTGACACGATATGTCTCCCTCTCCCTCTGATTTTATTCTTCCCACTCTACCACTTTCTGACTCGCTCTCCTTCTATCTGACTCTCTCTGCCTCCCATCTCTCTGTCTGACTCTCTCTCGCCAGTCTCCCTCTGTCTGACACGATATGTCTCCCTCTCCCTCTGATTTTATTCTTCCCACTCTACCACTTTCTGACTCGCTCTCCTTCTATCTGACTCTCTCTGCCTCCCATCTCTCTGTCTGACTCTCTCTCGCCAGTCTCCCTCTGTCTGACACGATATGTCTCCCTCTCCCTCTGATTTTATTCTTCCCACTCTACCACTTTCTGACTCGCTCTCCTTCTATCTGACTCTCTCTGCCTCCCATCTCTCTGTCTGACTCTCTCTCGCCAGTCTCCCTCTGTCTGACACGATATGTCTCCCTCTCCCTCTGATTTTATTCTTCCCACTCTACCACTTTCTGACTCGCTCTCCTTCTATCTGACTCTCTCTGCCTCCCATCTCTCTGTCTGACTCTCTCTCGCCAGTCTCCCTCTGTCTGACACGATATGTCTCCCTCTCCCTCTGATTTTATTCTTCCCACTCTACCACTTTCTGACTCGCTCTCCTTCTATCTGACTCTCTCTGCCTCCCATCTCTCTGTCTGACTCTCTCTCGCCAGTCTCCCTCTGTCTGACACGATATGTCTCCCTCTCCCTCTGATTTTATTCTTCCCACTCTACCACTTTCTGACTCGCTCTCCTTCTATCTGACTCTCTCTGCCTCCCATCTCTCTGTCTGACTCTCTCTCGCCAGTCTCCCTCTGTCTGACACGATATGTCTCCCTCTCCCTCTGATTTTATTCTTCCCACTCTACCACTTTCTGACTCGCTCTCCTTCTATCTGACTCTCTCTGCCTCCCATCTCTCTGTCTGACTCTCTCTCGCCAGTCTCCCTCTGTCTGACACGATATGTCTCCCTCTCCCTCTGATTTTATTCTTCCCACTCTACCACTTTCTGACTCGCTCTCCTTCTATCTGACTCTCTCTGCCTCCCATCTCATTTCTCAGTCTCTCTCCCTTTGTCCGATTTTTCTTCTCGCTCTCTCGCCTCCTCGCTCTGTCTGATGCAGCCGTTCTTTACCTGTACCTCTATGAGTCCCTCTCCCCCTGCCTTTTGTGTGTGTCTCTCTCCCTCTGTCTCACTCCGTTCACCTCTCTATCTGACTGTCTCTCAATCTCTGTCTGTATGAGTCTGTCTCTCTTTCACACTGTCCCCCGGTCTGAAACTGTCCCACATTACTCGCACTGTCTGACTCTCCCTCACTCTCACTCTCCCTCTGTCTGACACTATGTCTCTCCCTCTCCCTCTGATGTTATCCTTCCCCGCTCCCACTTTTTGACTCTCTCTCCCTCTACCTCTGTTTGACTCCAACTTCTCCTACTGTCTGACTGCCTGCCTCCCTGTCTGTCTCCTCTCTCTCGTCTGATTCACTTCACCTCTTTCTCTGTGTGATTCATTCTCTCTCTCTACCCCTCCCAGTCGCACTCACTCTGATTTTCTCTATCTTTAACTGTCCCACTATTGACTCTATCTCTGTCTGACTCTCTCTAACTCACGCGCTGCTTCTGTCTATCTCTCTCTCGCACCTGTAACTCTATCTGTCTCTCACTCGCCTCGCCCCCTGTCTGTCTGTCTCTCTCCCCCTTCAACCCTCTCTCTGTTCTTCCCGCTCCCTCTGTCTGACGTTCGTCTTGCCCTTCCTCTCTCGCAGTCTCTCTCTCTCTCTCTTTCTCTGTCTGACTCTGTCACAGTCTCTCCATCTGCCTGACTCTCTCGCTCTCTCCCTCTGTCTGACCTTTTCTAACTGCCAGAAAATCTCCATCTACCAGTCTCTGTCTCTCTCCCTCTCCATCTGCCAGTCTCTCTCTCTGTATGAATGTTTCTCATTCCCTCTCACTCTCTATCTTTCTGAGTCTCTCTCTCTCCCTCTTCCTCTGTCCAATGCTCTCTTTCTCCAAACTCTGTCTGACTCTCTCTTTCTCCTTCTTCAGCTGTGTGACTCTCCCTCTCTCTCAATCGCCTTCTGTCTGACACGATATGTCTCCCTCTCCCTCTGATTGTATTCTTCCCCCTCTACCACTTTCTGATTGGCTCTCCTTCTATCTGACTCACTCTGCCTCCCCATCCCTCTGTCTGACTCTCTCTCGCCGGTCTCCCTCTGTCTGACTCTCTCTCCCTTTGTCTGACTCTCTTGCCCCTCTTTCTAACCCTCTCTGTCCGCTTCTCTCTGTCTGACTCCCTCGTTCCCGCTTCATCTGTCTGACTTTCCCTAACTTCCTCTACCTGTATCTGACCCTCTCTCACTTTCTCCCTCTCTCCTCTCCATCTAGCACCCGCTCAATCCATTACCTCTCCCAATGGCTCGCTCTCCCTGACATTTTCTCTGGTTCTCTCTCGTTCTCTCTTTCTTCACTCCCTCATCTGACTTCCTCCACTTCTCCCGATGTCTCTTTCCCTCCCTCATCGTCAATGTGAATTGCTCTCTATCCTTCTCCTAATCGTTCTGTCTGTCTCTCTCACCGCCACCCCATCCCCCATCTCCCTTCGCACGAATTATCTCTCTGGCTGTCCATCTCCCGGTCCCTCTTTCCGATGCTGTGCCCATCTCTCTCTCCCTTTATTTATTTCTGTCTCGCTCTTTCTTCCTCTATCTGACTCTCTCTCGCCCTGTCAGAAAGTGTCTCTCTCCTTATTTCTGACTTTCTCTCTTCCTCTCCCTGTCTGACTCTATATCTCTCACCTCTCTCCCTCTGACTCTTCATCTCCCTTTGTCTGACTCTTTCTCTCTCTCTCTCCATTTTCCAGACCCTCTCTGTCTCTCATTCCCTCTCCCTCTGATTGAAACATTCTCTCCCTCTCCCTCTGCCTGACTCACTGTCTCCCTCTCAACATGTCTGCATAGCTCTCTCTCCCTCTAGCTCTGACTAAAAAATTCGCCCTTCCTCTCCATCCGTCTGACTCTCTCCCTCTCTTCCCTCCACTTTTCTTGCATGACACTCTCGCTCCTTCTACCAATGTCTGATTCTCTCTACTCTTCTCCCTCAGTCTGAATCTATCACGCTCTCCCTCTGTCTGACTCCCTGTTTCCCTCTCACTACGTCTGACTTTCTCCCTTTCTCCCTCTCCCTCTGACTTACTCTCTCTCTCTTCCTCTATTTGACTACCTACCCCTCCATCTCCTTTTACATCTCTCCCTATGTCCGACTGTAACTCTCTCGCCCTGTGACTGACTCACTCTATCTTTATGACTGATTATCTCACTCTCTCCCTCTGTCACTCTCCCTCTCCCTTTGTGTGACTATTTTACCCTCTGTCTGTTTTTCACCTCTCTCCCTGTGTCTGACTCCATCTCCCGCCCCTCTGTCTCCCCCCTCTCTTTCTGTGTCTCTGTCTCTCTCTCTTCCTCTCCTTCGTTCTACCTAACACTGTCCCACTCCCTCTCCATTTGTCTGCCTCTCCCGGTCTGACCCTCTGTTTCTCCAACTCTCACTTTTCCTCTGGCTTACTCTATCTGACTCTCCCAACCTGGCCGTGTCTGAATTTCTCTGTCCCTTCTTCTCTTTGCCTCTGCCTGACTCTCTCTTTTCCTCCCTCATCATCTTCTGGATTCTGTCACTGTCGCTCTCCCTCTGTCTGACTCTCTCCCTCGACGTCCCACTGTCTGACTCTCTCTCTGTCTCACTCTATTTCTCATCCTCTCCGGTTGCCTGACTTTCTGTCTGACTCTCTGACTCTGACTTTCACAATCCATCTGTCTGACTCTCTCTCTCTCCCTCTCAATCTGTCTCAAATTCTCTCTCTCCCGACCCCCCCTTTTTCCCTCCCTCAGACTGTCTCTCTCACAGACTCACGCTCTCTACCCGTCTCTCTGACTCTCTCCCCCTCTATATCTCTCTCCCACTGTCTGACTCTCGTTCTCCCTCTGCCAGACACTTTCCCTCTCCCCCTACTTATCTCTGAATATCTCTGTCTTTACCTCCCTCTCCGTCTGATTCTCACTCCCTCCGTTTCTCACGGTCTGACTGTCTTCGCTCTCTCCCTATCCTTCTGTCAGAATGTTTCGTTCTCTCTCTCCCATTGTCTGACTGTGTCTCACCTTCTCCCTCTGCCCGAATTTCTCTCTCGCTCTCCATGTCGGACATTCTGTCTGTCACTCTCTCCACCTCTCTTCATTCCCTCTCCCTCGTCCTGTCTGAAACTGTCTGTCCCTCCTTCCTTCTCCCTCAGCCTGATTCTGTCACTCTCCCTTTCCCACTGTCTGGCCCCCTCTCTCTCCCTCTCTCAGTCTGAAATTCTCTCACCCTCTCTCTCTGACACTTTATCGCGGTCTTCCTCTGTCCGAATCTCTCGCTCTCCCCCTCCTTCTGTCTGACTCTCTCTCTCACTCCTCTCCCTGTGTATGACTCTCGCTCTCCCTCTGTCTGACTCTTCTCTCTCCTCCGTTTCCTGTCTCCATCCCTCTGTCTCTCCTTCCTGACTCTCTATCTGAAAGTTTCGCTCCCCTCCTTCTGTGCGACTCTCTCTCTCCCTATCCCTCTGTCGGATTCTGTCTTGCCCTATCTCTCTGTCTGACTCGCTCTTACTCTACCTCTACCTCAGTCTATCTCTCTATATCACTCCCTTTGCCTGACTCTCACTCACTCTCTCTCTGTCTTCGTCGTTTTTTTCTGTCTGTCACTCTCGCTCCCTCTCCCGATATCTGACTCTCTCTATCTTTCTCCGTGCGCATGACTCTCTCTCACTCTCCCTCTACATCACTCCGATACTCTCTCTCCTTTCTCTGTCTCTTTCTACACCCATCTCTCCCTGTGTATGATTTCCGCTCTCCCTCTGTCTGACTCTGCCTGCCTCCCTTTCCCTCTGAATGACTCTTTCTCTTCCTTTCCCGCTGCCTGGCACTCTCTCTCTCTCAATCTATCTGACACTTTCGCTTTCTCCCGCGGTCTGACTCTGTCTCTCCCACCTCTACATCTGTCTGAAACTCTCTATCTCTCCCTCTGTCTGAATCTCTCTCCCTCTCTCTCTCTCTTTCCCTCCCTCTCCCTCCCTCTCACTGCTCTCACTGCTCTCACTGTCTGACTCTTCCGCTTTCCCATTCGGACTCCACCTCTCTTACTCGCTGTCTCCCTTTCTCAAAGTCTGACTATCTCTCTCTCGCTTTCTCCATCATATTTTCTGTGGAATTCTATCGTGCTCTGACTCTCTCTCTCCTTCTCCCTCTGCCTGACTTTGCAACTGTCATTCTCCCTCTCTCTGAAAATTTCTCTCTCCCTGTATCTGACTGTCTCGCTCCGACACTCTGTGTCCATCACCTCTGTCTGAAAATTTCTCCCTCTACCTCTGCCTGACTCTGTCACTTAAGCTGTCACCCACACATTGTGTCTGACAGTTTCTCTGTAACTCTCTATCCGTCCGACTCACTGTCTCTCTTCCTGTCTTCTCACTCCCTCTCCCTCTGTTTGACTCTTTCTCTCTCTTCTACTCCCTCTGTCGGATTTTCTCTCTCTCTCTACCTCCCTCTTGCTGACTCTCTCTATCCCTCCTCCCCATTAGTTTATCTCTCACTTCCTCTTCCCCTGCCTGGCACACCCTCCCTCTCCCACTCTCTGACCCTCCCTTTCTGTCTCCCTCTTCCCCCGGTTAACGCTCTCTTCCTCTGTCTCTCTCTCTCTCTCACCTACACGCCAACTGACTCGCTGTCTCTCCCTGAATCTGAGTCTCTCTCTCACTCTCTCCCGTTGTCCCACTGTCGGACGCACTCTCTTTCCCTGTCCTTTTCCAACATTCTGTGTCTCACTTTCCTCTCCATCAGTTTGTCTGTCTGGCTCACTTTCCTCTCCCTCTGTTTGTCTGTCTGCCTGGCTCTCTCCCCCTACCCTATGTCGGTCTCTCTCTTCTTCCTCTCCGTCTGCCTAGCTCTCTCACTCGCTCTGCCTCTGCCTGACTTTCACTCTCTTCGTCTCCCCATCTGACACTTTCTCTCCCTCTGTCTGTCACTCGTTCTCTCTCTTCCTCGCCCGCTGTTCACCTCTCTCTCTTGCTCTCTGTGTCTTCCCCTCTCTCTCCCTCTTCCTCTGTCTGAATCTCTCCCTCTCCCTCTCCCTCTCCCAATCCATTTGTCTGATGTTCTCTATCCTTCTCCTTCTGTCCCACGCTGTCTCTTTCGTTCACTCTATCTGCAACTCGTCCTCCCTCTCTCCCTCTTTTGACTCTCTCTCTCTGTGTCTCTCATTCTTCACACTCAACCAGCTCTGTCTGACTCTGTCTCTCCCTCTCACTTTATTCGATTCTGTCTCTCTCTCTCTCTTTCTCTCTCTCCAACCCCTCCCCCACCTTTGATTGGCTCTCTCTCTCTCTCCCCCCGCCTCCTGTGAGAGTATCTGTCCTCCAACCTCTCCCATTGTCTGACTCACACGCCCTCTCTCTCTGTCTGACCCTCTCTCTGTGCCCCTACCTCTGTCCGACACTCTGCCGTCTTTCCCTCTCCCTCTGTCTGATTCTATCTCTCCCTCTACCTTTGCTCGACTCTCTCAATCCATCATCCTCTGACTGACTCGATCTCTGCCTGTCTCCCTGTCTGTAAATCTCTTCCTCTTCCTCCTTATCCAGCTGCTTGACACTTTCTCTCCCTCCCCTTCCCTCTGTCTGATTGCCACGCTCCCTCTCCCACTTTCCGACTCTCTCTATCGGACCCACCCTACTGTCTGACTCGCTCTCCCACTCTCCATCTGCCTGACTCCCTCTTCCTCACCTTCGGTCCGTTTGTCTCTCTCTAACCCCTCCCTCTGTCTGACAATCACTCCCCCTCCCTTCCCTCTTTCTGATTCTCACTACCTCTCAATTTTGACTCGTTTTCACTCTCTCACTTTCCTCCATCTTTTTCTCTCCCTCTCTCTCACCCCCTCTGCCTGACTATCTATCTTTCCATCTCTCTTTATTTGATCCCTTCGCTCCCTCTCTCCATCTATCTGGCTTTTTCTCTCTATCTCATCCCATCCCTCTGTGTGACACTGTCTAACGCTCTCCCTCTCCCATTGCTTGAGTCGCTCTCTTTTATTCTACCTCTGTCTGACTTTCTGTCTCTCATTCACTCTCCCTCTGCCTGACCCTGTCTCTTTATTTCCCTCCATCTGAGTTCTCTGCTGTCTTTCCCTCTCCTTCTATCAGAATCTCTCCCCCCGAATGATTGTCTCACTGCATCTGTCTGAAACTCTCTTTCGACCTCTCTGTGACCCTCTCTCCCGCTCTCCATTTGTCTGACTGTTTCTCCCTCCCTCCCGCTCTCCATTTGCCTGACTGTCTCTTCCTCTCCCTCGGTCTGATTCTCTATCTCTCACCCCTCCCTCTGTCTGACTCTCGCTCTTCCTTCCTCTCCCTCTATTTGCTGCGCACTCCTTCTCGCTCTTTCTTACTTTTCCATTCTCTCTCACTCTCACTCTACCTCTCACCTCTCTGTTCGACTCTCCGTCTCTCCTTCTCCCTTTATCTAACTCTGTCCCTCTCTCCTCCTCTACCGCTGTCTAGATCTATTTCTCTCTCACTCATCCGTCCCCTCTGCCTGACCGTGTATTCCTCTGCCTCTCCCTCTTCCAAACTGTCTGTCTCTCTTCCTCCACCTCTCTCTCTGTCTCTCCATCGGTCTCCATTTGCCTGACACTCCCACGCTCTTTCCCTCATCCCCTATTTGACACTCTGCTATCTCTCCCTATCCTTCTGGCAGCATCTCTGTCTACATCTCGACTAATTTTGACTCCCTCTCCCTATGCCCGATTCTCGCTTTCCCTCATTCTGTATATGACTCTGCCTCTCACTATCCCTCTGCCTGACCCTTTCCCTCACTCTGTCCCCCTGCCTCTCTCCCTGTCTCTCTCCCTCCATCTCCATCTATCTGACACTCTCTCTCGTTTCCCCGTCCCTCATGAAGGCACTGTTACACACCCTCTTCCTCTCTCTAAATCTCCCTTTTACTCTCCATGTGTCTGACTGTCTCCCTCCTTCGCCGTCTGTCCGACTCTCCCTTCCTCTGCCTGAAAGTCCCTCTTTCGCTGTCCGTGACACTCTCTCTCTCTTCCTATCACTCCGCCGGACTGTTTCTTCCTCTCTCGTACTCTCCATCTATATGACTCTCTCACTCTTCCTCCCGCTCTGTCCGATTCTCTTTTTCTTACCCCGCCCTCTATATGACTCTCTCTAACCTTCTCACGCTTCATTTATCTGATTCTGTCTATCTCCCTCTCCCTCTGCCCGACTCTCTCTCTCTCTCTAAAAGGCTCTGTCCTTTTCTCCATTTCCGTCTGTCTGACTTTTTCTACTCCCATTCCCTCTGTCTGAAACTGTCCATCCTTCTCTCCCTCTGTCTGACCCTATTTCAACCGACATGTCTCATTCTCTCACTCCCACTCCATTCTGTCTCAAACTCTCTCTCTCTCCCGCTGCCTCGGTCTGACTTTGTCTCTCTCTCTCTCTTTCCGCCTGCCTCTATCTGGCCCTGTCTCTCCTCCACGCTCTGCCTGACTCTCCCTCCCTCTCCCTTTGCCTCTGTCTGACACTCCCTCGCTCCATCTCCACATGTGTGACACTCTCTCTGTCTCGCTTCCCTTCTTTTCTACGCTCTCTTTCTCTCTCCGTCTCCCAATATCTGACTCATTCTTCCTCTCCCTCCGCCCGCCTCTGTACCTCCCTCTACCCCTCTTTCTCTATCTGAGTCTCTTTTTTTCTCTCTCTCACCTTCTCTCTCACCTTCTCTCTGCGTAACTCTCTCCCTCTCCCTCTCCCTCTTCATGACTCGCCCCTCTCTTCCTCTAACCCTGTCTGACTCTCTCTGACTTTCGGTCGCCTTCCCTTTGCCTGATGCTCTCTCTCATTCCCTCGTTCTCAGTTTGACTTTCTGTTGACTCTCCCTCTCCTGTCAGATTCTCGCTCTCTCCCCCAACTGATTCTCTTTCTCGTTCACTCCCTTTGCCCAACTATCGCTCTCCATCTCTCTCTTACTAACGCCCTTCCTCCCTTCCTCTGCCTCTCTCCCTCTTTGCCTCTCACTCCATCTGTGTGAAACTCTCTCTCATTTCCCATTTGGCTGAGTCTGTGACACTCCCCATCCGTCTATTTAAATCTGTCATCCTTTTACTCTCTGTGTCTGACTCTCTCTCGCTCCCTCGTACTCTGTTCGACTCTCTCTGTCTCTCCTCTTCTGTCTGAAAATCTCTCTAGACGTCTGTGACTCTTTCTCTCGCTGTCCTCCGCCAGATTATTTTCCCTCTTGAGAACTCTACATCTGTCTGTCTGTCTCTCTCGTCCTCACCGTCTGTCCGATTATCTCTCCACCCACTCCCTCTATCTGACACTCTCTATCCTTCTCAATCCTCGTCTATCTGATTCTCTCTACCTGCGTCTCCCTGTACATGACTCTATCTCTCTCGGTGTCTTCCTTTGTTTGACTCTCTCTGCCCCCGCTCTGTCTGACTCTCTCTCTCCCTTCAGTTTGATTCTCTATCGCCCTCTCCCTCTGTCTGAAGCTGTCTCACCCAACCCCCCCACTCCCACCCCCAGCCAGATTATTTCTCTCTGCACCTCTGTCTATCTGGCTTTCCCTCTCTCCCTTGCTTTGTCTGACTCTTTCTGCATCTCCCTCTGCCTCGTCTGACCCTCTCGCTCCATCACTCTCCTCCCCCTCCCTCCCCTATCTCTGACACGCTGTCAGCCCCTCTCCCTCTGTCTGAGTCCGTGTTTCCCCTTTCCCTCTGTGTGACTCCGTCTCCATCTTCCTCTGTCTGACTCTCTTTCTCCCTCTGTCTAACTCTCTTCCTTTCTTCCTTTACCCCTTCTATCTGCCTCACTGTCTCCCGCTCCCTCTTCCTCTGTCTGCCTCTCTGTCTGATTCCCTCTCTCTCCAACACTCCTTCTCCCTTTCTCTGACGCTGTCTGGCCATATCTCTCACTCCCTCTGTTTGACTCTTTCTCTCCCCATACACTCTCTCTCAAACCCCTTCCATTTCCTCTGTATGCACCCTCCCACTCTCTCGACCCCATCCCTGTCTGTGTCTCTCCCCTTTCTATCCGCCCCTCCTTCTCGTTCTGCATCACTTCCCCACCACTCTCTCTCTTCCCACGTATCACACTTTTGCTCAGCATCCCATTCCACTCCATCTCACTCGACCTCCTCTCTCTCTCTCTCTGTTAGTCTGTCCACATCCCTCTCCCTCTATCCCGATTCCTCTCTATCTCTCTCGAACCTCCTCCTCTCACTCCACTCTGCATATTGACTTTCTCTCTCTCCAGCTATCTCGCACTCTCTCGCTTGGTCTCGGTTGTGACCTCACACTTTGTCTCTCTATTATCTTCCTCCCTCTCTCCTTCAAGCTCCCTCACACTCTCCCTCTAATATCAATCCAAACTCACCATCTTTCTCTATCTTTGTCTCACCTTCATTTCTTTCTCTCCCTCATCCCATACTATCTGTCGACCTCCTGCCTCCGACTCTCTCTGTCCAATCCCCTCACACTCTCTCTCCAGCTCCTCCCTCTCTCTACAGCTCCCTCCCACACTCACTCTTTGTACACTCTCCCTCTCTACCCCGTCCAATTTTGTCTCTCCAGCACCCTCCCACTCTCCCTCAAGCTCACTCCCACGCCCTTTCTACCCTCCTCCCACTCTCACTCTATACCTCCTCAAACTCTCTTTCTACCCACCTCCAAGTCTCTCTATTTCCCCATCAATTCTCTGTATCCCTAACCCCAACTCCCTCTCTCTCACTCTGAAACCATCACACTTTCTCTCGACCCCTCACACTCTGTGTCTCTGTCCCTCCTCCATTTCTCTCTCTCTGCATTCATCTCCCTTTCTATCTCTCTTGAACCGCTCCCTTTCACTCTCTCTGTCATCTTACCTCCCCTCACATTCTCTCTCTCTAAACACCCCCCTCTGAAACACTCTCCGACTCTTTCTGTCGCGCCTACTCTCTGTTGGTACACATTACGTATTCTCTCTTTCCCTACTATCCCACTCTTTTGCTCTGTCGTTCTTCCTACTCCCACACTGTCTACGCCTCTCCCACTGCCTCACTCTCTCCAACTCCCTCGCACTTTCACGCTTTCAAGCCAATCCCACTCTCTCTCTCTACATCCAAATCTCTCTCTCTCCATGCTGCTTCCACTCTGTCCCTCTCTAGCCCCTCCCCTCTCTTCTACCCCACTGCCTCACTCTCTACAACTCCCTCGCACTTTCACGCTTTCAAGCTCAATCCCACTCTCTCTCTACATCCAAATCTCTCTCTCTCCATGCTGCTTCCACTCTGTCCCTCTCTAGCCCCTCCCCTCTCTTCTACCAAATCTTGACCGT
>NW_025214988.1:50214-53496 GCF_004010195.1 Chiloscyllium plagiosum
CAGGCCTTAATCCCAGAATATTGCAGAACGTATACACAGAATATAGCAGGGCTTAATCTCAGAATATAGCAGGCCTTAAACCCAGAAACATAGCAGGCCTTAATCCCAAAATAATGCAGGGCTTAATCCCAGAATATAGCAGGCCTTAAACCCAGAAACATAGCAGGCCTTAATCCCAAAATAATGCAGGGCTTAATCCCAGAATATAGCAGGCCTTAAACCCAGAATATAGCAGGCCTGAATCCCAAAATATAGCAGGCCTTAATCCCAGAATATTGCAGAACGTATACACAGAATATAGCAGGGCTTAATCTCAGAATATAGCAGGCCTTAAACCCAGAATATAGCAGCCTTAATCCCAGAAAATAGCGGGCTTAATTCCAGAATATAGCAGGGCTTAATCCCAGAATATAGCAGGCCTAAAACCCAGAATATAGCAGGGCTTAATCACAGTATATTGCAGGCCTTAAACCCAGTATATAGTAGGCTTTAATCCCAGAATATAGCAGGGCCTAATCCCATATTATATCAGGCCTTAATCCCAAAATAATGCAGGGTTTAATCCCAGAATATAGCAGGCCTTAAACCCAGAATATAGCAGGCCTTAAACCCAGAATATAGCCGGTCTTAGTCCCAGAATATATCAGACCTTAAACCAAGAATATAGCAGGGCTTAATCCGAGAATATATCAGGCCTTAAACCCAGAATATAACAGGGCTTAATCCCAGAATATAGCAGGGATTAAACACATAATATAGCAGGGGTTAATCCGAAAATATGGCAGGCCTTAGTCCCAGAATATACCAGGGCTTAATCCCAGAATATAGCAGGGATTAAACACATAATATAGCAGGGCTTAAACCCAGAATATAGCAGGTCTTAATCCCAGAATATATCAGACCTTAAACCAAGAATATAGCAGGGCTTAATCCAAGAATATGGCAGGCCTTAGTCCCAGAATATACCAGGGCTTAATCCCAGAATATAACAGGCCTTAATCCCAGAATATTGCAGGCCTAAAAACCAGAATATAGCAGGTCTTAGTCCCAGAATATAGCAGGGCTTAATCCCAGAATATAACAGGCCTTAATCCCAGAATATTGCAGGCCTTCATCCCAGAATATATCAGGCCTTAATCCCAGAATATATCAGACCTTAAACCAAGAATATAGCAGGGCTTAATCCGAGAATATATCAGGCCTTAAACCCAGAATATAATAGGACTTAATCCCAGAATATAGACTGCCTTAATCCCAGAATATAGCAGGCATTAAACACATAATATAGCAGGGGTTAATCCCAGAATATAGCAGGCCTTAATCCCAGAATATTGCAGGTCTAAAAAACAGAATATAGCAGGCCTTAGTCCCAGAATAGAGCATGGCTTAATCCCAGAATATAACAGGCCTTAATCCCAGAATATTGCAGGCCTAAAAACCAGAATATAGCAGGCCTTAGTCCCAGAATATAGCAGGCCTTAAACTCAGATTATTGCAGGGCTTAATCCCAGAATATTGCAGGCCTTAAATTCAGAATATAGCAGGGCTTAATGGCAGAATATAGCAGGCTTTAAACCCAGAATATTGCAGAGCTTAATCCCAGAATATAGCAGGCCTTAAAGCCAGAATATAGCAGGCCTTAAACCCAGAATATCGCAGGGCTTAATCCTAGAATCTGGCTGGGCCCAATCCCTGAATATAGCAGGCCTTAAACCCTGAATATAGCAGGGCTTAATACCAGGATATAGCAGGCCTTAAACCCAGTATATAGCAGGGCTCTATCCCAGAATATAGCAGGATTTAAACCCAGAATATAGTAGGACTTAATCCCAGAGTATAGCAGGCCTTAAACCCAGAATATAGCAGGCCTTAAATCCAGAATATAGCAGGACTTAATCCCAGAGTATAGCAGGCCTTAAACCCAGAATATAGCAGGCCTTAAATCCAGAATATAGCAGGCCTTAAATCCAGAGTATAGCAGGCCTTAAACCCAGAATATAGCAGGCCTGAAATCCAGAATATAGCAGGCCTTAAACCCAGAGTATAGCAGGCCTTAAACCCAGAATATAACAGGCCTTAAATCCAGAATATAGCAGGACTTAAACCCAGAATATAGCAGGGCTTAATGCCAGAATATAGCAGGCTTTAAACCCAGAATATAGCAGGACTTAAACCCAGAATATAGCAGGGCTGAATCCCAGAATATAGCAGGACTTAAACCCAGAATATAGCAGGGATTAAACACATAATATAGCAGGCCTGAATCCCAGAATATAGCAGGGTTTTCAACCCAGAATATAGCAGGGCTTTATCCCAGAGTCTAGCAGGCCTTAAATCCAGAGTATAGCAGGCCTTAAATCCAGCATATAGCAGGTCTTAAACCCAGAATATAGCAGGCCTTAAACCCAGAATATCGCAGGGCTTAATCCCAGAATCTGGCTGGGCCTAATCCCTGAATATAGAAGGCCTTAATACCAGATTTTAGCAGGGCTTAATCCCAGAATATAGCAGGCCTTAAACCCAGAATATAGCAGGGCTTAAATCTCAGAATATAGCAGTCCTTAATCCCAGAATATAGCAGGCCTTCATCCCAGAATATAGCAGGATTTATACCCAGAATATAGCAGGCCTTAAACCCAGAATATATCAGGCCTTAATCCCAGAATATATCAGACCTTAAACCAAGAATATAGCAGGGCTTAATCCGAGAATATATCAGGCCTTAAACCCAGAATATAATAGGGCTTAATCCCAGAATATAGACTGCCTTAATCCCAGAATATAGCATGCATGAAACACATAATATAGCAGGGGTTAATCCCAGAATATAGCAGGCCTTAGTCACAGAATATAGCAGGGCTTAATCCCAGAATATAACAAGCCTTAATCCCAGAATATTGCAGGCCTAAAAAACAGAATATAGCAGGCCTTAGTCCCAGAATAGAGCAGGGCTTAATCCCAGAATATAACAGGCCTTAATCCCAGAATATTGCAGGCCTAAAAACCAGAATATAGCAGGCCTGAATCCCAGAATATAGCAGGCCTTAAATTCAGATTATTGCAGGGCTTAATCCCAGAATATTGCAGGCCTTAAATTCAGAATATAGCAGGGCTTAATGGCAGAATATAGCAGGCTTTAAACCCAGAATATTGCAGGGCTTAATCCCAGAATATAGCAGGCCTTAAATCCAGAATATAGCAGGCCTTAAACCCAGAGTATAGCAGGCCTTAAACCCAGAATATAGCAGGCCTTAAATCCAGAATATAAGAGGCCTTAAACTC
>NW_025214988.1:53787-57708 GCF_004010195.1 Chiloscyllium plagiosum
CCAGAATATAGCAGGCCTTAAACTCAGATTATCGCAGTGCTTAATCCGTGAATCTGGCTGGGCCTAATCCCTGAATATAGCAGGCCTTAATACCAGATTTTAGCAGGGATTAATGCCAGAATATAGCAGGCTTTAAACCCAGAATATAGCAGGACTTAAACCCAGAATATAGCAAGGCTTAATCCCAGAATATAGCGTGTCTTAATCCCAGAATATAGCAGGGATTAAACACATAATATAGCAGGGGTTAATCCCAGAATATAGCAGGCCTGAATCCCAGAATATAGCAGGGTGTTCAACCCAGAATATAGCAGGGCTTTATCCCAGAGTCTAGCAGGTCTTAAACCCAGAATATAGCAGGCCTTAAACCCAGAATATCGCTGGGCTTAATCCCAGAATCTGGCTGGGCCTAATCCCTGAATATAGCAGGCCTTAATACCAGATTTTAGCAGGGCTTAATCCCAGAATATAGCAGGCCTTAAACCCAGAATTTAACAGGGCTTAAATCTCAGAATATAGCAGGCCCTAATCCCAGAATATAACAGGTCTTTGTCCCAGAATATAGCAGGATTTATACCCAGAATATAGCAGGTCTTAAACCCAGAATATAGCAGCCCGTAATTCCAGAATATAGCAGGCCTTAAACCCAGAATATAGCAGGGCCTAAACCCAGAATATAGCAGGGCCTAAACCCAGAATATAGCAGGCCTTAAACCCAGAATATAGCAGGCCTTTAACCCAGAATTTAGCAGGCCTTAAACCCAGAATATCGCAGGGCGTAAACTCAAAATATAGCAGGCGTTCATCCCAGAATATAGCAGGCCTTTATCCCAGAATATAGCAGGCCTTTTAGCAGGCCTTTATCCCAGAATATAGCAGGCCTTTATCCCAGAATATAGCAGGCCTTTAACCCAGAATATAGCAGGGCTTAATCCCAGAATATAGTAGGGCTTAAACCCAGAATATAGCAGGGCTTAACCCCAGAAAATAGCAGAGCTTAATCCCAGAATTTAGCAGGGCTTAATCCCAGAATATAGCAGACCTTAATCCCAGAATTTAGCAGGGCTTAATCCCAGAATATTGCAGGTCTTAATGCCAGAATATAGCAGGGCTTTATCCCAGAATATAGCAGCCCTTAAACCCATAATATATCAGGGCTTCATCCCAGAATACAGCAGTCCTTAAACCCAGAATATAGCAGGGATTAATCCCAGAATATAGCCAGCAATCAAGCAAAGCTTATGATATATGAACAGAAATGGGAAAAAGCAGCTGCTGAATAGTCTGTATGACCTTGGTGAGAATTACACACTGCTCAATAATTACAGCAAAATTCCGGAGTTGAAAGTAACTCTCCAAAGATTAAATGAATAAGTATTATTTATTATGTGAAGAGAGTTAGGGGCAGGCACTTCACTCTTTGGGAATCCAAGAATGAAATCTGTGTAAGTGACTTGTTAAAGTGAAGGCAGGTACAATATGCAGATCCACAGTTAATGGGACCACGGGGCTTTCTATTCCCAGAACTCTCCAACTAGGAAGAAAGCAGCATTCCTTACTTAGGCTATCAGTAAGAAACAGTTGGGAGGAATTGTCAGATCTCTTACATTAAATGCACCAGTGAGAAGGGATGCTCAAAACATCAGCCAGTCTTTTTAATCTATGAAACACATTGTATGCATTTAAACTAAAAGATAGAGCAAAACAGCACGAGGGATTAGATTCCCTGCTGTTTTCTAACCAGGAGAAGGTAAGCTGGCGAGGGAGATAGAGAGTGTCCTGTGAATGAGCATCTCCAGCAATTTAATTTAAACAGGATAAGATTTCTAGAACTTAAAATGACAAGAATTTAATGATATGCATAAATAGGAGCTTTAAACAGGGCTAACATTTCAGCTCCGCGCTCACTTTTCACCACCTATGTCCTATGCACGATGACAAATACGTCAGGGATTTCATGAGGTTGAGAGATGCAAAGTCATTGAGTCATGGAGATGTACAGCACAGAAACAGACACGTTAGCCCAACTCATTTATGTCGACCAGGTATTCTAAGTTAATCAAGTCCCATTTGCCAGTGTTTGGCCAATATCCCTTTGAACCCTCCCTATTCATATACCCATCCAGACGCCTTTTAAATGTTACAATTGTACCAACCTTCACCACTTCCTCTCACAGTTCATTCCATACATGCACCACCCTCTGCGTGAAAAGTTGCCCCTTAGGTCCCTTTTAAATCTTTCCACTCTCACCTTAAACCTATGTCATGTAGTTTTGAACTCACCCACCCCTGGGGAAAAGAGTTTGACTATTCACCCTGTCCTTGCCTTTCATGATATTATAAACCTCTATAAATGCGAGGTGCTGCATTTTGGGAAAGCAAATCTTAACAGGAATTAAACACTTAATGGTAAGGTCCTAGGGGGTGTTGCTGAACAAAGAGACCTTGGCGTGCAGGTTCATAGCTCCTTGAAAGTGGAGTCGCAGGTAGATAGGATAGTGAAGAAGGCGTTTGGTATGCTTTCCTTTATTGGTCAGAGTATTGAGTACAGGAGTTGGGAGGTCATGTTGCAGCTATACAGGACATTGGTTAGGCCACTATTGGAATATTGCGTGAAATTTCCCTGGGGTCAGGGAGTCCAAAACTAGAGGGCATAGATTTTGGGTGAGAAGGGAAAGATATAAAAGGGACCTAAGGGGCAACTTTTTCACGCAGAGAGTGGTACATGTATGGAATGAGTTGCCAGAGGAAGTGGTGGAGGCTGGTACAATTGCAATATTTAAGAGGCATTTGGATGAGTATATGAATAGGAAGTATTTGGAGGGATATGGGCCGGGTGCTGGCAGGTGGGACTAGATTGGGTTGGGATATCTGGTCGGCATGGACGGGTTGGACCGAAGGGTCTGTTTCCATGCTGTACATCTCTATGACTCAATAAGGTCACCCCTCAGCCTCCGATGCTCCAGGGAAAACAATCCCAGCCTGTTCAGCCTCATTCTATAGAGTTTCAAGACATCCAGTACTTCCTCCTCTGTAATCTGGACATTTTGCAAGATGTCACCATTTATTTCCTGACATTCTATATCTTCCATATCCTTTTCCACAGTAAATACTGATCTTTGAGGGACCCTAGTATCCTAACGCTAAAGGGCAGCTTTAAGTGTGCATCCAACAAGCTCTTCAGACTTGAGTTGTCCCAAGCTGCACTTCTAGTGGGGCAGGAGGCCTTTGGAGGAATAAAAACTGAAAGTGCTGGAGAAGCATAGAAGGTCTGGTGGAATTGGAGCAGCTTACACAGTTAATTTGCAGTCCGCAGTAGACAGCAATATGGCATTGCCTTGTATGCCAGCAATTACAATGGTAATCATGAGAGAAACAGACCACTTGGCTGCACAGAACAAGTTCCTCCCAAACAGATTCTTTCCCCTTCTGTCTTCTGCCTTTTCTTTCTGATTAGTTCTTGTTTGGCAGTGAAAATGGCTGGTGATTACTGTACACTGACAGCATTTCAGTCAGATAGACCTGTTCATACTTCCTGACACGCAGATCACTCCCCCCTACAAAGGTTCCATGAAACCTCGTAATAATTCCCACAGCTCTCCCTCTCTGTGCTATCCACGAGGCAGGCATCACCACGCTCTAATTGCTGTCTCCTCGTTATTCTGTATTCCCAGCAAGATTCTTGTTTCACTGCACTGCGCTCTCTCCACAACATTGCCAATGCACGAAGCTGGTCACAACTGATAATAAACAGTTGAGCTGGTTCTAATGATTCCCCATGGCCCACTTACCTCTCCTTACTCCAGTCTTAATTTGTAAGGGCAAAGCCACAGCAGACATTTCCTGTGGCCCTGTTGTACACAGAACATCTTCTGTTCATCAAGCTTGATCTGTAACCCAGATAATGCTAGATCTATGTAT
>NW_025214989.1:0-3728 GCF_004010195.1 Chiloscyllium plagiosum
GCACAGCAATTCAGGCAGCATCCGACGAGCAGCAAAATCGACGTTTCGGGTAAAAGCCCTTCATCAGGAATAAAGGCAGAGAGCCTGAAGCATGGAGAGATAAGAGTTTTTGATATCTCACCACGCTTCAGGCTCTCTGCCTTTATTCCTGATGAAGGGCTTTTGCCCGAAACGTCGATTTTGCTGCTCGTCGGATGCTGCCTGAATTGCTGTGCTCTTCCAGCACCACTGATCCAGAATCTGGTTTCCAGCATCTGCAGTCATTGTTTTTACCCCCTTCAGATTGGTATGACAGGTTGGCGCAACCTCGAGGGCTGAAGGGTCTGTACTGCACTGTATTGTTCTATGTTCTATGGCAATTGGGATCAAAGGGAATTGGGAGGTGGGGGGCAGCAGGAACAGGCTATTGAATTGGATGATCAGCCCTGATCATATTCAAAGGCACAGCAGGCTTGAAGGGCCGAATGGCCTACTCCTATTCCTAATTTCTCTCCTTTCTTTGTTTCTAAGGGCATTGTGGGTCGACCTACAGCACATGGACTGCTACGGTTCAAGAAGGCAGCTCATCCCCACCTTCTCAAGGGGCAACTAGGGATGGGCAATAAATGCTGAACCCAGCCAGTGACATCCACACCCCATGAGTGAGTAAAAAAAATACTAATTCCTATTGATCTTATAGAGTCATATAGCACAGAACCAGCCCTTCAGTCCAATCAATCCATACTGACCATAATCCTAAACTAAACTAGTCCCACCTGCCTGCTCCTGGCCCATATCCCTCCAAACCTTTCCTATTCATGTATCCATCCAAATTTCTTTTAAACATTGTAACTGTACCTACATACACCACTGCCTCTAGAAGTTCATTTCACACATGAACCAATCTCTGTGTAAAACATTTGCTCTCAAAGGATCTCCTCGTGAGTCTGCTCCTGGGCCTGGCCAAACTGGCCATAAACAGGTCCAGGCAGCGGGCCGTGGAGGGGGTCGTTAGGGCCGACTGCCTGCCCCTCTTCCGCGGTTACGTTAGAGCCTGGGTGTCTCTGGAGAAGGAGCACGCGGTGTCCACCAACACCCTGGAGTTGTTCAGGGAGAGGTGGGCGCCGCAGGGAGTGGAGTGCATCATTTCTCCCTCCAATTCTATGTGAAGGGCATGCACCTTGTGTCTCTCACTGTGTCTCACACCTGCACACATGCAACATGGGGAAAAGATAAACACTACCGCAGTTAGGTGGCAGTGTGGGGCTTAAAAAAACAGGAGTGTCAGATGGGAAAAAAACACTTGCCTCTTATGTCTATTTTAAATCTGTTTTGGCAGAGGAGGCGCCTAGTTAAGGTCTGAGCTATCGGTAATGTTGCACTCCGAGTGTCAGCTCACTGGAACTGGTCATGATCCCAGAGTCTCCTGACTCCGAGGTGAGGAACGGTGATGCACTATGCCCACCCAGAGACTCCTGCCCCATCTGCTGTTAACGCTGGAGCCAGGGAAAGGCTGCTTTCCTTTAGTCTGTATTCTGCTGTGGGAATTGGTTTAACTCAGTTGGCTGTATGATTGGTTTCCAGAGTACTGTGATGCCAACAGTGTGGGTTCGATTCCCATCACCGGTTTGAGGTAACTATGAAGAACTCTCCTTCTCAACCGCTTCCCTCACCTGAGGTCTGGTGGCCCTCAGGTTAAATCACCACCAGTCGCTTCTCTCTAATGAGAGAGCAGCTCCTGTGGTCTGGTAAGCTATGACGGCACAACAACAACTTTGCTGTGTTTATATCCCCTGGCCTGACCAAATGGAGAAATGGATGGACGTTGGGATCTTCCTTCACTATCGGACCTCAAGCCTTTGACCCTGACCCA
This sequence comes from Chiloscyllium plagiosum, assembly GCF_004010195.1. Lineage (NCBI taxonomy): Eukaryota > Metazoa > Chordata > Chondrichthyes > Orectolobiformes > Hemiscylliidae > Chiloscyllium > Chiloscyllium plagiosum. The sequence continues at coordinate 1,853 of NW_025214989.1, forward strand.
GAGCTGAAAACTGGGACTGAGGGGAGCTTGCTCCCAGTCAGGGTTCGATGGTTTCTAGGATGGCTGATAAGTCTGATGCTTGGTTTGCAGACTCTGCTGTGTTTGCGGCAGCTGGTGTTTGGAAGATCGGGTCAATAGGTTAATGGGCGCTTATGCTGTTCTCTCCAACAGCTCATCTTTAGCTCCATATCTTCTCAATGGAGTCTTTCGATGTCCTAGCAGTCTTCCCAAGTGAACTTTTTGATCGTACCCATCTAGGGTCTCCATGAGTCATCGGGATGATTGACCTCTTCAGGGAGGCTTTGAGGATGTCCACAAAGTGTTTCCTATCATCCTCTTGGAAGTCCGAGTTGAGCAGTCTCATTGGGAATCCAGATCAGGCTCACGAATGACATGTGCTGATTAATGGAGGCCAGGTTTGATCGACTGTCCCTTCAATGGCGGGAGAGGATATTGCTGTCAGACTCCCTTTTCTGCCCTTGGATTTGGAGGATCTTGTGAAGGTGACACTGGTGGGACCTGGAGGTGCCCAGGTTAGACTCTTCAATGGGCCATGTCAGCTGAAGATGATCAGACCAACCATGATCTCATTGAATGGCGGAGCAGACTTGATGGGCTGAATGGCCTACTTCTGCTGCTACGTCTTAATGTTTTAAACCACAAGCTTAGTGTTGAGAATGAGATCCTGCTCCTCAAATACCCACACAGGTACACTGCAGGTGATAACGAGTTTCAGCATCCCCAGGTTTCCCTCTGTCAAGAGAAAGCTGCCAGATACAGAGCTCTCCATGGGTGTGCGCACTGTCTCCGCTAGCCTGTCATATCGCGGTGGAACCACTTGAGGGCATCATCTACCTGTGTTCTGTAACAGAACCTTTGGAAATTGATTTGGAGATGCCAGTGTTGGACTGGGATGGACAAAGTTAAAAATCACACAACTCCAGGTTATAGTCCAACAGGTTTAATTGGAAGCACAAGCTTTCGGAGCGGACAACCACCTGATGAAGGAGCGTCGCTCCGAAAGCTAGTGCTTCCAACTAAACCTGTTGGACTATAACCTGGTGTTGTGTGATTTTTAACTTTGGAAATTGGATATAAAAGTACAGCACAGAACAGGCCCTTCAGCCCTCGACGTTGTGCTGAGGATTATTCCTAATCTAAAATAAAATAATTTAACACACGCACCAGTCGGTTTGAAACAGTTTCTACCCTACTGTTGTTAGAATACTGAATCAACTCACAACTCTTAACATTCCCTTTTAGCTGCTGTTTACCTATTATTTACTATCTATGTTACTTAACTCTATGATCTGCCTGTATTGCTTGCAAGTCAAAGCTTTTCACTGTGCCTCAGTGCACTTGTCAATAAATTCAATTCAATTCAATTCTCAATTCACTGCTATCCATGTGCATGTCCAGCAGTCACTTAAATGCCCCTAATGACTCTGCTTCCACCATTGCCACTGGCAGTGCATTCCATGCATTCACAACTCTCTGCATAAAGAACCTACCTCTGACATCTCCTCTATACCTTCGCCCTAATACCTAATACCTAATACTTTAAATTAATGACAACCGACTTGATGCCGACATTTTTTACAAACCCACCGACTCCCACAGCTACCTGGATTACACCTCTTCCCACCCTACCTCCTGCAAAAATGCCATCCCGTATTCCCAATTCCTCCACCTCCGCCGTATCTGCTTCCTGGAGGACCAGTTCCACCACAGAACACACCAGATGGCCTCCTTCTTTAGAGACCGCAATTTCTCTTCCCACATGGTTAAAGATGCCCTCCAACGCATCTCATCTACATCCTGCACCTCCGCCCTCAGACCCCACCCCTCCAACCGTAACAAGGACAGAACGCCCCTG
>NW_025214989.1:4218-9262 GCF_004010195.1 Chiloscyllium plagiosum
CACTCCACCCTCTCCTCCCTGACCTATCACCTTCATTCCCCCCCCACCACTCACCTATTGTACTCTATGCTACTTTCTCCCTACTCCCACCCTCCTCTCATTTATCTCTCCACCCTTCAGGCACTCTGCCTGTATTCCTGATGAAGGGCTTTTGCCCGAAACGTCAGATTTTCCTGCTCCTTGGATGCTGCCTGAACTGCTGTGCTTTTCCAGCACCACTCTACTCCAGAATCTGGTCTCCAGCATCTGCAGTCCTTGTTTTTACCTACTTTAAAACTATGACCCCTTGTGCCAGTCAATCCTGCCCTGGGGAAAAGTCTCTGGCTATTGACTCTATCCATGCCTCTCAGTACTTTGTATACCTCGATCAGATCACCTCTTTTCCTCCTTCTCGCCAGAGAGAAAAGTCCAAACTTAGTCAACCTCTTTTCGTAAGACAAGACCAGTCCAGGCAGCATCCTGGTAAACCTTCTTTACACCCTCTCCAAAGCCTCTGTATCTTTCCTATAGTAGGGCGACCAGAACTGGACACAATATTCCAAGTGTGGTCTCAGCAGGCTTTTGTAGAGCTGCAGCAAAACCTCGTGGCTCTTAAACTCAATCCCCCTGTTAATGAAAGCCAAAACACCAAATGCTTTCTTAACAACCCTATCCACTTGGGTGGCAACTTTGGGGGATCTATGTACTTACACACCCAGATCCTTTTGTTCCTCCACACTGCCAAGAATCCTGTCTTTAATCCTATATTCAGCATTTAGGTTCGATCTTCCAAAATGCATCCTTTCGCATTTATCCAGGTTGAACTCCATCTGCCATTTCTCAGCCCAGCTCTGCATCCTGTCTATGTCACGCTGCAGCCTGCAGTAGCCCTCAATGGCACCTCCAACCCACCCTCAACCTCCTCATCCAAGTCATTTATAAAAACTACAAAGAGCAGAGGCCCAACAACAGAGCCCTGCGGGACACCATTCACCACTGACCTCCAGCAGAATACTTTCCATCTACAACTGCTCTCTGCCTTCTGTCAGCCAACTATTTCTGAATCCAGACAGCCAGGTTTCCCTGTATCCCATACCTCCTGATTTTATGAATGAGCCTACCATGGGGAACCTTATCAAACCTTGCTGAAGTCCATATACACCACATCCACTGCCTGACCTTCGTTGACCTGTCTCATCATGTCCTCAAAGAACTCAATAAGATTTGTGAGGCATGACCTGCCCCTCACAAAGCCATGCTGACTGCCTTTAGTCATGGATATGCTTTTCCAAATAGTCATAAATCCTATTCATCAGAATTCTTTCCAAAATTTGTCAGGGACTTCCCTATTACCCTTCTTGAAAAGTGGAACAACATACGCCTCCCTCCAATCCTCCAATACGATTCCCGTGGAGAGTGAGGAAGCAAAGATCTTCGCCAGCGGCTTAGCAACCGCCTTTCTCGCTTCTCTGAGCAGCCTGGGATAAATCTGGTCTGGCCCTGGGGACTTATCAATCTTATGTTTTCCAAAATGTTTAGCACATCAACTTCATCAATCTTGATCTGGTCAAGCCTGTATCCCAGCTCCTCAAAGTTCTCATTCACATAAAGCTCCCTTACCTTAGGGAAAACCGAAGCAAAAAAACTCATTTAGGGCTTCCCCTATCTGCTCAGACTCCACGCACAAGTTCCCTCCGCTATCCCTGAGCGGCCCTACCTTCTCCCTGATCATTCTCTTATTCCTCACGTATGAGTAAAATGCCTTTGGGTTCTCCCTAATCCTTCTTGCCAAGCCTTTTTCATGCCCCCTCCTGGCTCTCCTCAGTCCATTCCTGAGCTCCTTTCTAGCAAGCCTGTAATCCTCTAAAGCTGTGCTAAATCCTTGCTTCCTCCACCTTACATAAGCTGCCTTCTTCCTTTTGACAAGAAGCTCCTCTGTTCTCGTCATCCAATGTTCCTTAACCTTACCCCTTCTTACCTGTCTCAGAGGAACACATTTGTGGATGACACAGATAGGCAGGTAGGCAGACAGAAAGTTAGACAGGTGGACCGAAATATAAAGAGACAAATTGACAGAGAGAGAGAGACAGGTAAAAAAAAATACAAGCAGATAGCCAGAGACACAGAGACAAGCAGATAGATAAATCGATAGATAGAGTTAAAAATCACACAACACCAGGTTATAGTCCAACAGGTTTATTTGGAAGCAATAGCTTTCGGAGCACTTCTCCTTCATCAGGTGACTGTGGAGTATAAGATCGTAGGACACAGAATTTATAGCAAGTATATAATTTTAGTTACATCACACTGTAAAAGTTTGCTATAAATTCTGTGTTTTATGATCTTTTACTCCACAACCACCTGATGAAGGAGGGTCGCTCCGAAAGCTAGTGTGCTTCCAATTAAACCTGTTGGACTATAACCTGGTGTTGTGTGATTTTTAACTTTGTCCACCCCAGTCCAATACAGCCACCTCCAAATCATAGGGAGACAGACCCATAGTCAGATAGATAGTAGGAGAGATAGACAGATAGATAGACAGACAGGTAGACAAGACACAGGTGGACGAAAACCCAAAACTTTCTGCTTAATCTCACTGTCACTTCAGGTGTGTAATGTCCAGTCTCGGTGTCGGGTTTAAGGGAGAAACTCACATTCCTTTACTTTGTGTCTAACTCCGTGCTGTCCCTGTTCTGGGTATAGATCGAAGACCTTTGGACGATGTGTATGTGATAACGCTGTATTACTGCTGGAAACTGACCTGTGAGATTAGAACCCAGAGCCAAACGTGGAAACGGTTCAATTTGCGAGTGGAATCTGTGTCCACCTGGAAAAAGATCGGAAAGAGTCACATAAAATTTGTGAATTGGGGAGCAAAGCCTTCAGACAGTGTGTGCAGTAAAGGTAGGAATTACACTGACAGTGCCAGAGGTGAACAGTGACACTCCATTTCGAGAGTAGTTTTGTTCACAGACTAAGCATTCTTCCAAATCCTTCTAAAGCATCTGGAGAATTTAAATCCAATTAATTAAATTAACTTAATCTCGGGTTTAAAGGCTTTCCCATGTCTGGTAACGTAGGAGGCGGGCAAAGCACACTCTCGTATCTGTTCCTGTAGCTAGCTTCTGTTGGAACTAATCTCTGGCCCATTGCCAGAGGCTGCTGTTTGAGGGATCAACAGGACGCAGTCCCGTTCTTATCTTGGGAAGGATTTACAGATTATTAACTGACCCGTGTGGCTGCATTCTGCACACAACTTCCTCAGGTACCAAGTGGAACACAAAAAAAACCCTGCAGTCCCTGAGACACAGAGACATTACCCCTGCATCGCCAGAAAATGGATAAAGTCTGGAACTAAAACTGAGTAATACCTGTGCGACGTGTCAAAATCAGAAGTCACACGCATCCAGGTTATAGTCCATCACCTGATGAAAGAAGTTGAAGATCACACAACACCAGGTTATAGTCCAACAGGTTTATTTGGAAGCACTAGCTTTTGGAGCACTGCTCCTTTCAGAGCACTGCTCCTTCATCAGGTGGTTGTGGAGAATAAGATCATAAGACACAGAATTTATAACAAAACCTTTACAGTGTGATGCAACTGAAATTATATATTGAAAAAAAACCTGGATTGTTTGTTAAGTCTCTCATCTTTTAGAATGACCATGTTGGTTTCAGTACTTTCATATGTAAATCTCAGAATTTTTTTTAAGTTTACATTCTCCAGTGAACTTTAACAATAGGTGCCATGTCAGTTCAGGTAATGTACTGAAGGTGTGAGGTGCCCTGTGTGAGGCTGGCTGTGCCCCAGTGTTCATAACCTCAGCAGGTCCCTGTAAGATGGGACATTTTGTAACGTCTGTTTTAACTGATGGTGTAGAATCAAAGGGCCGAATGGTCTACTCCTGTACCGAACTGTTGTGTTCCAAATTCAAGAGCAGTATAGCTCACCCATTTCCTATGTTATACTCCCCATGTTTTATTAATGGCATAACCTTCTCAGGGACACACAGTGAGAGCAGCTGTGAATTTAGACACCTTTATTTATTCTCAGCATCTGGCTGTTACAGTATTTGCTGTCAATTGCCCTCAGAACGTGACGCTGAGCCACCATCTTCGATACAACTCAGTGATTTACCCAGCCAGAGGGTTTTAGGGTCAAACCCATTGGCTGTGGGTCTCAGATCACAGGTAGGCCAGACCAGGTCAAGATTTCTTTCCCTAAAGGACACTAGTGTCCCAGAGGGGATTTACAAAGCTCTGGGCACATGATGTGGAGGTGCTAGGGTTAGACTGGGGGCAGACAAGGTCAGAAGGCACATGACACCAGGTTATAGTCCAACATGTTTATTTGAAATCACAAGCTTTTGGAGCGATACTCCTTTGTCAAGATTTGGAGGTGCTGGTGTTGGACTGGGGTGGTATAGTTAGCACTGCTGCCTTACAGCGCCAGGGACCTGGGTTCGATTCCAGCCTCGGGCGACTGTCTGTGTGGAGTTTGCACATTCTCCCTGTGTCTGTGTGGGTTTTCTCCGGGTGCTCCGGTTTCCTCCCACAGTCCAAAGGTGTGCAGGTCAGGGTGGATGGGCCATGGGAAATTACCCCAAGTGTCCAGGGCTATGCAAGCTGGGTGGGTTAGCCATGGGAAATGCAGGGTCACAGGGATAGGGTACAGGAGTGGGTCTGGGTGGGATGCTCTTCGGAGGGTCGGTGTGGACTGATGGGCTGAATGGCCTGCTTCCACACTGTAGAGATTCGATGAGTCTAACTGGCAAGTCTTCATTTAGTGCCAGACCCAGGTGGAGGGAGAGAGAGCCTCACACCATCGGAGGCAAAACTACAACAAAATACTTTTGGAACTGCTGCAGCGTAAGGAAACTCCGCAGCCCTTCTATGCACAGCAAGCTCCCACAACCAGCTACGGCCAGATCGTCAGCCCACAGGGACGTTGGGTGGGGAATAAATGTTGGTTGGGGGTGGGGGGGAATGGGGCGTGGTGGTGAGTGGGTGGTGGTTTGGGGATGGGGTGGTGAGTGGGTGGGGGGTTGGGGATTGGGTGGTGAGT
>NW_025214989.1:9575-13689 GCF_004010195.1 Chiloscyllium plagiosum
GGTGAGTGGATGGGGGGTTGGGGATTGGGTGGTGAGTGGGTGAGGGGGTGTACTCCCTTTGTGTATCCAAAACGTTACCAGTCGGGGGTCTGCCATATCTGCCAAGAGTTGGGGTCGGAGGGGGCATGGTGCAGATGAAAGTTAATGAATAAGACTTGGAAGTGTCAGTGTTGGACTGGGGTGGACAAAGTTAAAAACCACGCACAACACCAGGTTATAGTCCAACAGGTTTAATTGGAAGCACTAGCTTTCGGAGCACTACTCTTTCATCAGGTGGTTGTGGAGGTTAAGATCATACAGAATTTATAGACAAAGGAGTCCTGTGTCATGGAGATGTGATACAGTAAACAATCTTAGATTAAACACTTTCATCTTTTATAATGATATATGTTGGTTTCTGTTCTTTGATATGTAAATCCCAGAACTTCCCCTGTGGAAGGTGACCATCCTCCAGGGCAGACTTCGGGACAGGCAACAACACAGAGTGGCCGAGGAGAGGCTGATTAGCCAAGTTCGGTGCCCATGAGAATGGCCTCAACCGGGACATTGGGTTCATGTCACACTTCAGGTGACCCCATTGCACTACACCCTTTCACACACACACACACACAAACCATCCCTCATACACAAGCTCTCTCTCATATGCACACACATACACACACTGCGCACATGCACCTCCTCACACATACCCCATCACATACACCCACTTAACCAAGCTTACACACACACATTTATACACACACAGTCATGTGCACTCACACCCACATGCGCACTCAATCTGTCACTCCTCCATGCTCACTCATATAACTTAATGGGGTGAATTTGTTTTTGCAAATTACGTTTTATTTTGCTTAGAAACTGCATGAATCCATGTTAAACCGTGTAAAACTATACAGAGGGTTTGTCAGTCTGACATAGCATTTGGACACAGACAGACTTCACACCGATTGGCTAAAAACCTGAGCTATCTTGAGAAGTTAAAAATCCCACAACACCAGGTTATGGTCCAACAGGTTTAATTGGAAGCACTAGCTTTCGGAGCGACGCTCCTTCATCAGGTGGTTGTGGAGTATGTAAAACCAGCATAAACCATTCTAAAAGATGAAAGTGTTTAATCTAAGATTGTTTACTGTATCACATCTCCCTGACACTGGACTCCTTCGGTTATAAATTCCGTGAGCATGATCTTACCCTCCACAACCACTTAATGAAGGAGCAGTGCTCCGAAAGCTAGCGCTTCCAAATAAACCTGCTGACCTAATAACCTGGTGTTGAGGGATTTTTAACGTGAAGCAACAACGCCATCACGGTGAGGCTGGGCTGGCTGCTGAGGTCAAGGGTCCTTGATCTTATTTTGGTTGAAGGCGCTCCCGCCCAATCTCACCACCTCCCTCCCCCAACCCTGTCTCTGCCTCCTTGAAAGGGATGACTCTGAGCTGTTTAAAGAGAGTTGTGACTGACGGGAAACAGCTGGGGTTTTGCAAGGGAATGACAGGAGGGAGAGGGAGAGGGAGAGGGACAGAGAGATGGACAAGGATTGAAACTGGTGGGACATCACCAGTACCTGAGGAGGGGGTCTAACCATGACCAGGCTGGTGACCTCCAACCCCCGGGTACACTCCGAGCTCTCGATAAAAGGTTTACTTTAAAGGAACCAAGCAGGCAGTGCTGAGGGGCAAATTCTCTGGAGTTTTCCTCCGGCTCGTCCGAGAGGGGAGAGGATTAGTGGCTGGAACCAGCTAAAAATATTCCTCTTTAACAGCGCCGTTCTCGACTGATTCCTCCCCCTCGCCCTCCGTCAAAGGAAACCTCCCCTAACCATCGCTCCAACCTGGGAAAAAATCCTGAGCAAAACGCCCTTGTTTAACCAAAAGGTTGAGGTACGCTAAACTCTTATTCTCCTTGTTCTTCCAAAATAACACACCTTAACCGGTTGTAGAGAGAGAGAGAAACAGTCGGTTAAATAAATAAAGGCAGGTGTAAATGCTGGAGATTCTTTTTAAACTCTTGCAAGTTTATACAACCCCCTTCCTACTTGTTTCTGGCCGTGGTTTTGGATTGTTTAATTTAGTAAAGCCTGGAGAATCGCTTCACTCTGTTCAATTTACATTAAAAGTTTTGTAGCTCAGCTCAGCGAGCAAACTTAGATTAAAAGTTTTCAAAGTGCAGAAAGTTCCAATAAGTTTTTTGTTTAAAAGATTATCTGGTCTTCCCCCCTCTCTCTCTCTCTCTCGTCACCCTTTTATTTATTAGCTTGTGATTGCCTGAGGGAAGGGTCAGGCTGTACAATACCCAGGTGTGTGTTTCTGACAGCTGTCCTCCTGGTTTTCCAAGCCGCTGCCAGTCTTGCCCGGGGGAGGGGGGGGGGGGGCAGGGTGGTAGTTTTGATTGATGCATACCGTGCAGACCACCCTGACCCTGAAGAAGAGCAGCGATGTAGCCGTGCCCCCCGGGAGGGCCAGGCGGACTGACGGGGGTCCGGCTGCCCCTCCCCCGAAGCGGCTGAGGGTGCACGGGGGCGAGCAGACGGTACCCGGGGCCCCGGCGTTTCTCCGGAAGCTGAAGAACGCGGCGGTGGGGACCGGCTGCGACATCAGGCTGAAGGTGGCGGTGAGCGGGAGCCCGGTGCCCACCCTGGCCTGGTACCGGGACAACGTGTGCCTGGCCCAGGAGAGCGGCGAGTACGGGGCGCTCTGGATCCGGGATTGCAAAGCGGCCGACGCCGGAGTATACACCTGCATCGCCCGGAACCCCATCGGGGAGTCCCGCTCCTCGGCTGTGCTGGCTGTGCTGGAGGTGGAAGGTAGGACCCTGGGGGGAACCCTGGGAGTGGGGGGACCCCCTGGGGGTGGGGAGTGGGGACCCTGGGGGTGGGGACCCCCTGGGGGTGGGGAGTGGGGACCCTGGGGGTGGGGACCCCCTGGGGGTGGGGAGTGGGGACCCTGGGGGTGGGGACCCCCTGGGGGTGGGGAGTGGGGACCCTGGGGGTGGGGACCCCCTGGGGGTGGGGAGTGGGGACCCTGGGGGTGGGGACCCCCTGGGGGTGGGGAGTGGGGACCCTGGGGGTGGGGACCCCCTGGGGGTGGGGAGTGGGGACCCTGGGGGTGGGGACCCCCTGGGGGTGGGGAGTGGGGACCCTGGGGGTGGGGACCCCCTGGGGGTGGGGAGTGGGGACCCTGGGGGTGGGGACCCCCTGGGGGTGGGGAGTGGGGACCCTGGGGGTGGGGACCCCCTGGGGGTGGGGAGTGGGGACCCTAGGGGAGTGGGGACCCTGGGGGAGGGGGTGGGGAGACTAGATTAGAGTGGTGCTGGAAAAGCACAGCAGGTCAGGCAGCATCCGAGGAGCAGGAAAATCGACGTTTTGCGCAAAAGCCCTTCATCAGGAATTGAGCCATCTGGTTTCCAGCATCTGCAGTCCTTGTTTTTACCCCTTTTACAAAGTTAACAATCACACAACACCAGGTTATAGCCCAACAGGTTTGTTTAAGCACTAGCTTTCAGAGCGCTGCTCCTTCATCAGGTGATTGTGGAGAAGAAGATTGTAAGACGCAAAATTTATAGCAAAAGTTTTCAACCTTAGCAAGATCAGCATTATTTGAGGCCAGAGAGTCCATACAATTGGCTAATAATTGGATTGAACCTGAGGCTTCTGGCTTAAAGGTAGGGGCACTACCTCTGCACCAAATGAGCCAAGAATTTCAAAGGTTGAAGTGTTAACTGCTTTTAGAGGTGACCAAATTGAAACATGTAAGATCCTGAGGGGACATGACTGGGCAGATGAAGAAATAAGGTTTCCCCTTGTGGGAGAATCTAGAGTTAGGGTCATAATTGAAAAATAAGGTGGCACCCATTTAACACAGAGATGAGAGACATCATTTCTCTCACAAAGTTGGGAGACTTTGGAATTCCCTTCTTCAGAAGGCAGTGAATGTAGAATCTTTCACAATTTTTAAGGCAGAGGGAAATAGATTTGTTTCTGGATTAGTGGTGCTGGAAGAGCACAGCCGCTCAGGCAGCATCCAAGGAGCGTCGAAATCGACGTTTCATCGGAAGGGCTTTTGCCCGAAACGTCGATTTTGCTGCTCCTCGGATGCTGCCTGAACTGCTGTGCTTT
>NW_025214989.1:15881-27641 GCF_004010195.1 Chiloscyllium plagiosum
CCTCAGGGTTCATTCCAGAATATTTCCGCATTGAGTCTCTTAATCTTTGCAAGAAAGCTGAGGGAGTCTCATCTTTCTCCTGTCTAACTTCAAAGGCTTTAGTCAAATTCTGCGACTTCGGAGCTGCCTTTCTTATTCATTTTAGAATCAGGTCTTTCAATCCCCTCATTTCTTTCCTGTGCTCCGGGTTTTGATTTTCCCACTGGGGGTCTCTGAGGGGAAACTTCATCTCTCCCTCTCCAGCATCCCCATCCCCATCCCCAATCGGATGTCCCCTGTCCCATATTTTACTGGCTGCTCCTCGTATAAGTCCCCTTTCTTTCCCAGTAAATGGTATATTCAAAATAGACATTAACTCAGTCCATGTACACAGACTGGGCCGCAAAAATTGATCAATTTGTTCAGACAACCAACCTCTGAAGAAGGACTAATGCCCGAAACGTCGATTCTCCTGTTCCCTAGATGCTGCCGGACCTGCTGCGTTTTTCCAGCAACACATTTCCATCTCTGATCGCCAGCATCTGCAGACCTCACTTTCTCCTGTTGTTTATCTCTTGCCTTATCCAGCCTCGTGAATAATAAAGTATAAGTCTTGCTTGGCCATTTCACCACATCCTGCTGTGGTCCATTGTTAGCGTATCCTCTTCCATCTGCTTCCTTGCATTGCAAAAGCAACATTTCCTCCCATTCTTTATCCACACTGAGCCTTATGACCTCTTGATTGTGGTTTGTTTATGTTTTTGCAGAAGTGGGAAACAGATGCTTATAACTGTTTGCACAAGCTTAACCTACACCCCTCCTTCCTCTTTCATGACTCAGCCTTGTGATTTTTGCAGATAACAACATTTATAATTACTCCTCACAATCTGCTCCACCAGCCACCACATGAAATGGTTTCAGACCCAAACAGGTGAATGGTCACATTGACGGGACTGAGTGTGGAAGGTTCTTGTCCCAATGGAACAGGGATCACCATAAGATGGAACAGCAGAAGGAAGGGATTCACTCCCAAAGTCTGCTCCACCTTTCAGTCAGACCATGGCTGACCTGATCATCCTCAACCCAACTTTCCCGCCTCGATCCACCTCCTGGGGACGGTGCCCCAAGCGGGACCGCGATCTCTGTTGGCTGGCACCATGGGATCGACAGAGCCCTTACCCAATCGGAGCCGGGGGCTGAGCTACGTCCCGCCCTGAGGTGTCTCGAGGCGGCGCCGTTTAACCGACACTGCGCGAGGGAGGGGGCGGGGCTTGCGCATGCGTAGCATTTCAAACCGGGAGCCGCGGGACGGCGGTTGGTTCGTCTTCTCTTCTCCCGGGGGTTTCGGCTGCACTGGACTCAGGAGGTTGGTTTCAAACCAAAATCTTCTCCCCAACGGTGTTAAGGTCAACAAACTGTTAATGTTCAGATATAGTGTGTGTGGGGGAGGTAACACCAAACAGCTGGTGTTACCCGGGCAGGGACGGACGGACTGAAGTCAGGGAGGGTCAGGATGGCCCCAAAAACACACACAGTCACAACTTCATGGAAACGCTCCGCGGATCTGGCGGAGTTCACGGCGGAGGTGGAGGGATCCTTCCTCAGCGGCAGAGGTGGGTGGTGCTGGAAACGCACAGCAGCATCCTCCGAGGACCAGGGAAATCCTGAGGGAGGCCTTTCCGTGCTCCGCGGGTGCTGCCTGAGCTGCTGTGCGTTTCCAGCGCCATTTTGATCCTTCCTCACATCTGCCTTTGGCCCCACCCCTCTCTGCTGTCAGGACTCCCGATTTGTCGGCACACGGCGATGGACAGGCTACTTGACCAATCGGAGCCGGGGAGAGTTAACTCCCGCCCTGAAGAGTCGTGCGCAGGCTCGAGGCGCCGCCGTTGAACTGAGTCTGCGCGGAGCCGAGCTGCACACGCGCAGTGTTTAAACCCGGAAGTGGTGGTGTCTTTTCCTCTGCGTGGATTAACCCACAATGGACAGTTAGACTGCAGCAGTTCAAGAAGCTCATCCCCATCTTTTGAATTTGGCAACTAGGAATGAGCAATAAATGCTGGCCCAGCCAGCGATGCCCGATTTCCATGACTGAAAAAACAGAGACACACTCAATTGGAAATTGTAATTTATTGCTCTCGATGTCAGGGAAGGCACTGCTGGAGTTCTGATGGGATGCTCTGAGGCTTCTCATTGTCATCTATGTCATTCAGAGCCTGGGAACATTCCACCTGCTTCTTGTCTTCAGTTCCATTTACTGGAACAGAAAATCCCTTATTTTACAGTTATATCTGTCAGAAATACTGTTATTAATAAACTGTGGTTCTTGTTCTTTCACTGTGTCCCCCAGGCTACGTACTGCTTCCTTCTCAGAACTTTGTGCTGAGAAACTTGCCCTCGCTCTCAGTACAAACCAGTCACTGATGGAGTTGTCCATCTCACTCAACATAACCAACAATCCTGTCCCCTCATTGCTCCACTGTATACAAACTGCAGCGTCTGCAATGGATCAAGTGAGTGCATATGAGCTGCTTCAGTATTAGAAATACAATACAGATTAGGTTCTGTATGTTTCTATATTTAATATTGAACACTAACCCCACTCTGCCCGTTATTTACACAGTGTTTCCGGCTCTTTAGTTTCTGTTTAATCTTCAATGTGATTCAGATTGTGGGGAAATGAATTCATTCCAAATGGGGAAAGAAGAGAGTAATGAAGTCGCTCCGATCCAGACTGAGGGGGACGGTGTGAACCTTGGACAGCATCACTGCTGTCATCATGTTTTGCTGATTCTGCACCAACCCCTCCTTTCAACCGTCTGTGCTGAAGGTTGAAATTCTATTGAAGATTTCCCAGTCTCCACTCGAGCTAAGTGAGGGTCATCTCTCATTGTGAGGTTAGAGGCCCAGACATTCAGAGACATGGCCTCACAGAGTGGTTTCTACAGGATATCTCTGCCTCAATGTTTCCTGCTGGGGACATGCACAGGGATGAAGGAGCCAGAATGGGACTCTGTCTCGGCTGCAATGGAACATTAACAATTACACTCAATATTCGTGGGCCTGTCGGGTACGTTACGCCAGGTTCCTACTCACTACCGTACCCAGTAAGCCTGCTGGAAGAAGAATGTGTCGAAGTGAAAGGGGACTGTGCCTCTCAGCTGAGAGGGAATCCTCTGCCAATAACATCCACCCTCTGGATTCACTCAGTGACAGCTCTGTTTTGGATATTCCTGGGTTTGTCTTTTCCTGGAGTCGGGCTCCACAATCGAGCATCTCCAGGGAGAGAGGATTATAGGATAAGCTTGTGAATGGAACAGTGAGCACAAAACCCCGGGTTCCTGGATAACTGCACAAACCAATGTGTCCACAGGAGTAAGTTGCTGGGAGCTATTTCTCACTGAATGACAGAACTTGCCTACACTTTGTTAGAATAATCTCCTCACTGTGTTGCATTATGTTGAATTATTTCCAGTATTGCTTTTTCTTTAGAAGAGAATATTCTATCAGTGATAGTATAGTGACTGGAAATGGCAGAATGAAAGCATGTATGAGAACCAAATATTAAAACAAAATCTTCTGATCACACATTTTGTAGAAAGATTGTCCCATTTCTTTCTCTGTCACACCATGTGCTGATCCTGATAGTGGAACTTGTGTAAAAGACAGCATGCCAGTGACACTCCGACAACAATGCAGAATAAAAACTGAAACAACTGTGGATGCTGTAAATCAGAAAGATAAAATAGAAATTGATGGAAAAGCACAACAGGTCTGGCAGCATCTGTGGAGGGAAATCCCTTCTGACGATGGATCACTCTACCTGAAACATTATCTCTGATTTCTATCAACAAATGCTGCCAGACCTGCTGAGCTTTCCAGCAATTTTTAGTTTTGTTTCTGAAAATGATGCAGGCTCACTGAGCCTTCACTGGTGATGATGGCTTTTCCTGGAGCATTGTTTTATTTTTAGGGGTTCAGAGCTTGTTCGATATCGGTGTCTTGACCCATTCACAGATGCAACAGATGTCGGGTTGGCTGACTAGGCTAGAATTTTTGTCCAACCCTAATTGCTTAGAGAGCAATTAAGAGTGAACCACATTGCTGTGGGTCTGAAATCACATGCAGGTTAGATGAGGTAAGGATGACAATTTCCTTCCCTGAACATCAGTGAAACTGATGTGTTTTTCCCCCTAATAAGTAATAATGGTTTCATGGTCATCATTAAACTCTTCATTCCAGGATTTTACTGAATTCCGATTCCACCATCTGCCATGTCAGGATCTGAACCCAGTTTCCAGAACATTCCCTGGGTCACTGGATTCCTGGCCAGTCATGTCCATATCCGTGAATAAAAACAAATCACCTTGCAACGAAAGGGATTCTGCTGAGGGAACCTGGCCATCTGAGGATTAAATTAAAACACAAGATGACAATTTGAATATACTCTGCACTGTTCCGATGAAATTGTCAATGTGGAAATTGGATCATAGTTTGGCATCTGAAGCTGAATAATAGATGTAGGACAAATGAGGTTTGATTCATAGGATACAGACACCAGCCCTGGGTGAAAGAGACTGATGAACTGTTGGACAGTCTTCAACTTCACTGAGCACAACTACCCTTTGTAATTCTCTTCCATAGAGAGCACCAGATGCTGAGTCGTTATCGAGAATCAAGGTTAAGTTTGACAGAATTTGGATCTACAAGGGAATTAATTAATGTTTGAGGGAGTGGAGATGGAGTCAGCTGGAATGTGGAGAAGATTCAATCTGCTTTCATGGGGAGGTTTAATTGTCCCCATGATGCCCTGCTGCTTGTGGTTGGTGACATGGGAGGCTATGAGCTGGCTCAGTGCTATTGTAACACTTGAAAATTTGTTACATGAATTTTGCAAGACTGGTTATGACATCCCCTGAAATTAAGCTTGTTAGATACTCACTTTAATAATAATAATTACACTAGAGGCCTTTTTCCCACTCCAAGCACTCCCACTACAGTCCAAACTTCCAACCATAGTTTGTTTAAGGGAGTGGACCGCACAGTACTCACCCACCCTCCTCTAAATGCTTTTGTAACTTAGAGCTTCTAAAGATGCACTTAACCAGCACAATCTTACAAAATTTACTGCTCTCCTCTCAAGCTGCTTTAAGCAGAAATCAACGCTATCCTCATGTACCACATCCTCACAATCTGTTTCAGTGATACTGACTTGCAGAACACTCCTTCCAGTCTGCTCAGTGATACTGACTTGCTGCACACTCAGAAACATAGAAAATAGCTGCAGATGTTGGCCATTCGAGGCAGCACCATCATTCAATAAGCTGATCGCTGATCATTCAATTTCAGTATCCCACTCCTGCTTCCTCTCCATACCCCTTGATCCCTTTAGCCTGGATTCCCATTTCCAGCTCCCTGAATATACATCCAATGACCTGGTCCCAACAGCTCTCTGTGGTAGACAATTCCATAGGTTCAATGGCTGTCCCCATTCTAAATTCCAGTGAGTACAAACCCAATTGATCCAGACTTTCTTCATATGTCAGTCCAGCCATCCTTGGAATTAGTCTGTTGAAGCTTTGTGAGATTCCCTCAATAGGAAGAATGTCCTTCCTCAGATTAGGAGACCACAATACTGCATGGAGTACTCAAGGTGTGGCCTCCCAAAGGCCCTGTACAACTGCAAGAAGACATCCGTTGTCCTGTATCAAATCCTCTCACTCTGAAGGCCAGCATGCCATGAGCTTTCCCCCATTTCCTGCACCTGCATGCCAACCTTCAGTGACCGTTCCACCATAACACCCAGGTCTCGTTAGACTTCACCTTTTCCTCAACTGCCACCATTCAGATCATAATCTGCCTTTCTGCTTTTGCCATGAAGTGGATAACTTCTCATTTATCCACATTATGTTGCATTTGCAACTATTTACCCTTCCAGCCTATCCAAGTCACTCTGCAACTTCTGAGCATCCTCCTCACAACACACACTACCACTCAGCTGTCTGCACATTTGGAGATATTGCATTCAATTCCTTCATCCAAACCATTAACATGTATTGTGACAGCTAGGGTCTCTATGGTACCCCATCCACCACTGCCTGCCACTCTGAGAAGCAACAGTTTATTACAACTCTCTGCTTCCTGTCTGCCAACCTGTTCCCTATCCACATCAAATCACGACATCCGATACCATGAGCCATAACTTTCCTTACTAATCTGTTGTGTGGAACCTTGCAAAAAGCCTTTTGAAAGCCCAAAGTCTCAACATCAACTGATTCACCCTTGTGTGCTGGACACATCGTCAAAAATTCCAGACGGTTTGTCACGCATGATTTCCTTTCGTGAATCCATGCTGATTAAGACCAGTCGTGTCACTGCTTTCCAAATGCTTAGTTATTATGTCCTTAACATTTACTCTAACATTTTCCCTTCCATTGATTTCAGGCTAACCGGCCTGTCATTCCCCATTTTCTTTGTCCATCCTTTTTTTTAAAAAAAAGGCAGTCACATTCGCTCCCCTCCAGTCATAGAATCACGACAGTGTAGAAATAAGCCATTTGGCCCAACAAGTCCACACTGACCCTCTGAAGACTATCCTACCCAGACCCATTCCCCTATTCTATTACTCGACATTTCCCTGACTAATGCATCTAGCCCACACATCCCTGAACACTTTAGTATTACCAATTCAAAAAATCCGCACATCGTTGGACTGTGGGAGGAAACCATAGCACCCGGGGAAACCCATGCAGACAATGTGCAAACTCCATACAGGCTGGAATTGAACCCCAGGTTCCAGATGCTGTGAAACAGCAGGGCTAACAACTGAGCCACCATGCTGCCAAGTCTTTTAGAGCTCTTCCAGAGTCTACAGAATGCTGGAAAATGATCACCAATGCATCCACTATTTCTCGGGTGACTTCATTAAGGACATCCTTAAAGATGGAGAGCACAAGGCCCTAGAGATTTATTAGGTTTTATTTCCATCAATTTCCCTAATAGTCATAGAGTCCTCCAGCATGGAGATGGGCCCTTTGGGCCCAAACTGATCCATGCCGACCTACATGTCCTCCACATTATCCCCATTTCCCTGAGCTTGGTCCATATCCTTCTAAACCTCTCCTATCCATGTATTGTCCAAATGACTTTTAAATATTGTTAATGTGCTCGCTTCAATCACTTCCACAAGCAGCTCATTCCAAATGTGTTTCCCCTCAGTTACCATTTTGTTCTTTCCCCACTAACTTTAAACTGATGCCTTCTCATTGTCGATTCCCCAAGCCTGGGATAAAGATTGAGTGCATTCACCCTTTCCATGCCTCTCATGATCTCGTACACTTCTATAAGATCCAGCCTCAGTTCCCTGCACTCTGAAGAAAAAAAAATCCTAAGCTTATCCAACCTCTCCTCAGAACTCAGACAGTTGAGTCCTACCAATATCCTCATAAATTTCTTCTGCATTCTTTCCACTTTAGTAACATCCTTTCTGTAGCAAAGTCACCAAAACTGAATGCAATACTCCGAAGTGCAGCCTCATCAATGTCCTGTATATCTGTAACACAACTTCCCAACTTCTATATTCAGTGCCAAAACTGATGAAGGTCAGTGTGCCAAATGTCGTCTTCACTGCCCTGTCTACCTGAGACTCCACTTTCAGAGAACCATGCACCTGAAATGTAAGGTCCCTCTATTCCAGTACACTCCTGAAAATCCAAACATTCGGCATGAAACTCCTGTCTTGATTTAACTTTCTAAAACCCAAGATCTCACCCTTTGAGTCATAGAGATATACAGCATGGAAACAGACCCAACTCGTCCGTGCCGACGAGATATCCCAATCCAATCTAGTTCCACTTGCCAGCACACGGCCCAAATTCCTCCAAATCATTCCTATTTATATACTCATCCAGATGCCTTTTAAATATTGGAATTGTACCAGCCTCCACCACTTCCTCTGGCAGCTCATTCCATACACATACCACCCCCTGGGTGAAAATGTTGCCCCTTAGGTCTCTTTCATATCTTTCTCCTCTCAACCTAAACCTATGCCCTCTAGTTCTAGACTCCCCCACCCCACGGAAAAGACCTTGTCTCTTTTCCATATCTACGCCCCTCATGATTTTATAAACCTTGAAAAGGTCACCCCTCACCCTTGAAAGTTCCAGGGAAACAGTCCCATCCTATTCAACCTCTTCCTATAGCTCAAATCCTGCAACCCTGGCAACATCCTTGTAAATTCTTTCTGAATCCTTTCAAGTTTCACAATATTCTTCTGTTAGGAAGGGGACCAGAATTGCATGCAATATTCCAACAGTGGCCTGACTAACATCCCGTACATCGGTAAAATGACCTCCCAACTCCGATACTCAATACTCTGACCAATAAAGGAAAGCTTGTCATATGCCTTCTTCACGATCCTATATACCTGCGACTCTACCTACAAGGAGCTATGAACCTGCACTCCAAGGTCTCTGTTCAGCAACACTTTCTTGGACCTTACCATTAAGTGTATAAGTCCTGCTAAGATTTGCTTTCCCAAAATGAAACACTTCACATTTATCTAAATTAAACTCCATCTGCCACTCCTCAGTCCATCTGATCAAGATCCCATTGTAATCTGAGGTAACTTTCTTCGTTGTCCACAACACCGCCAATTTTGGTATCATCTGCAAACTTACTAACTATACATGCTATGTTCACATCCAAATTATTCATATAAATGATGAAAAGTAGTGGACCCAGCAGCAATCCTTGTGGCACTCCAATGGTCACAGGCCTCCAGTGTGAAAACAACCCTCCACCACCACTATCTGTCTTCCAACTTCAAGCCAGTTTTGTACCTAAATGGCTAGTTCACCACGTATTCCATGAGATCTGACCTTGCTAACCAGTCTCCCATGGGGAACCTTATCGAACGCTTTACTGAAGTCCATACAGATCATGTCCACCGCTCTGTCCTCGTTATTCCTCTTTGTGACTTCTTCAAGAACCTCAACAAGTTTGTAAGTCATAATTTCCATGCCCTAATCAATTCTTGCCTTTCCAAATAAGTGTAAATCCTGTCCCTCAGTATTCCCTCCAACAACTTGCCTACCACTGAAGAGAAGTCCACCGGTTTATAGTTCCCTGGCGTGTTCTTACCACCTTTCTTAAATAGTGGTACCATGTTACCCAACTCCAGTCTTTCTGCACCTCACCTTCGACTATCGTTAATACAAATATTTCAGCAAGGGACCCACCAATCAGTTCCCTAGATTTCCATAGAGTTCTAGGTTACAGCTGATCAGGTCCTGTGGATTTACTTCGGTATGCTAAACTCCATTTGCCATTTCTCCGCTCACTTCCCCAGCTGATCAAGTTCCTGCTGCATTTTCTGCTAATCTTCCACACTGTCCACGACACCAACTATTTTCTGGCCATCAGCAAACTGACTACTCATACCTTGTGCACTCTCATCCAAATCACTGATCTAGATAACAAACAGCAATGAGCCCAGCACCAACCCCTGTGGGACAGTCACAGGCCTGCAGTCTGACCAGCATTCTTCAACTATTACCCTCTGCTTCCTACTGTCAAGCCAATTGTGTATCCAATTTGCCAGCTTGCCCTGGATTCCATGAGAGCTAACCTTTCAGAGCCTACCATGTGGAATCTTATCAAAGGCTCTAAGGCTTTAGATTACATCCATCCAGGCTATGTCTGTCACTCTGCCCTCGTCAACCTTGCTGGTCACTTCATCAAAGAACACAAACAAATTTGTGAGGCATGATCTCCCATCCACAAAGCCATGCTGACTGTTCCTAATTTAAGTGTGTCTTTTCAAATGCATGTCCACCTTGTCCCTCACAATCCTACCAAGTGAGTCACCCACCACAGATATTAGGTTTACTATAGTTCTCAGGGTCTTTGTGCCCTATAATTGGGAAATGTTTTTTATATCCCACTATGAAATTAAGAAAACTGCAGCGGATCGCGTGCGCCCTTGTAAGAACTACAACTCCCATTCGGCTCCGCGGACTGATCCTCCCTGACACTAAGCTCACCGGCTCTTATTGCGCAGGCGCTATCTCCCAGGGCAGCATGGGTAATGTAGTCAGATTAATGTCTAGAATCTGATCTACCTCTTGTTCAGAAATGGAAGGAGCTGCTGGAAAATGTGTTGTAGACCGAGGGGAACAGATGGTAGGTGGGTCCAGAGCGAAAGAATGTGCCTTTTTGTTGAATATTTGAGCCCGTTCCTTGCCATGTTTGTCCCTGATCAGTTGCAGCCAGACATTTCACTGTTTCCCTGTTTATCTCAGGCAGTGCTCCCTCTCAGATTCAACTCATGGCACTCTGCTTCTGGTCCCCAGTTATTGTTTGTCCTTTATGGGAATCACTTTAAAACTTCATCATCACTCTGAATTCCATCTGTTTCCCAATTTCCTGGAGGATCTCTTACTGTGAGATGACTCACTTACTCAGCTTAATGATGCAATGCTGGATCTGAAATAGGTCCATCCCCAGTCAGTGAACAATGTTGTTGTTGTAACAAACACTGACAAAAACATTCTACAAACTCTGCTTCAGGATCACTCTTGCCAATGTGATTGACCCGGACTACCTGAAGATTGAAGTTCCCCACAATTGTTCCCTTGTCTTTTCACAAATCCATAAGTACCTGTTTAATTTAGTGTCTAATGATGCAGTGCTGTTAGGCAGGTGCTAGACTGTTCGTCCCTTTGCAATTCCTGGTGCATCATCCTTCCAAATTGCTTTCCTACCGACTGTATTTCATAACCTGACGAAAAATAATTTGTCAATCTTACTTTTGTTATCCCTAACCAAAAGGTTCCTTCCTGCTGCATTCCCATTCTGCCTGTCTCTCTGTAAATTGAGTACTGTAGAATATTTATGTCCCACCTTTTGTTCACGTTCACAAAGTTTCTCTGATGATCAGATCAAAGTCATTTATCTCTCCACCCCGAAGCTCTCAGCTTCATTCTGATGAAGGGCTTTTGTCTGAACGTCGATTTTCCTGCTCTTTGGATGCTGCCTGACCTGCTGTACTTTTCCAGCAACACACTTTCAACTCTGATCTCCAGCATCTGCAGACCTCACTGTCTCATAAATGTGAGATGTTGCATTCTGGTGAGGTGATCCAGGGCAGGACTTATACAGTTAATGGTAGGGTATTGGGCAGTGTTGCAGAACAAAGAGACCCAGGGGTACAGCTGCATAGTTCCTTGATAGTACAGTTGAATGTTGTAACCCCCTTGTTCAAGAAAGGATCAAGACAAAAGATGGAAAATTATAGGCTAATTAGCCTTACTCGGATGTTGGTAAAATTCTAGAATCCATCGTTAAGGGTGAGGTTTCTAAATTCTTGGAAAAGCAGGGTCGGATTAGAACAAGTCAACATGGATTAAGTAAGGGGAGGTCATGCCTGACAAACCTGTTAGAATTCTTTGAAGAGGTGACAAGTAGGTTAGACCAGGGAAACCCAGTGGATGTGGTCTATCTAGACTTCCAAAAGGCCTTTGATAAGGTGCCACACGGGAGGCTGCTAAGTAAGATGAGGGCCCATGGTGTTCGAGGTGAGCTACTGGCATGGATTGAGAATTGGCTGTCTGATAGAAGGTAGAGAGTTTGGATAAAAGGTTCTTTTTCGGAATGGCAGCCGGTGACAAGCTGTGTCCCGCAGGGTTCAGTATTGGGGCCGCAGCTGTTCACGTTACATATTAATGATCTGAATGAAGGGACTGAGGGCATTCTAGCGAAGTTTGCCGATGATACAAAGTTAGG
>NW_025214989.1:28931-37567 GCF_004010195.1 Chiloscyllium plagiosum
AGAGTGGTGGGCCTGTGGAATTCATTGCTGCGGAGTGCAGTGTAGGCCGGGACGCTAAATGTCTTCAAGGCAGAGATTGATAAATTCTTGATGTCAAAAGGAATTAAGGGCTACGGGGAGAATGCGGGTAAGTGGAGTTGAAATGCCCATCAGCCATGATTAAATGTCAGAGTGGACTCAATGGGCCACTCCTATGTCTTATGGTCTTATGTCAACAGGGTGGTTAAAAAGGCACTTGGTACACTAGCCTTTATTGGTCAGTGCATTGAGTAAAGGAGTTGGGACATCACACTGTACAGGACAATGATAAGGCGACTATTAGAATATTGTTATCAATTCAAATCTCCCTGCTGTTGGAAAGTGTATTCAACTTTAAAGCGTTCAGAAAAGTTTTATAAGGATGTTGCCAGGACTGGAGGTTTGAGCCATAGGGAGTGTGTGAAAAGACTGGGGCTTTACTCCCTGAATCATTGCAGCTGAGGGGTGACCTCATAGAGGTTTAGAAAATCATGAGGAGCATGGATATAGTTATGGGCGGCATGGTGGCACAGTGGTTAGCACTGCTGCCTCACAGCGCCAGAGACCCGGGTTCAATTCCCGCCTCAGGCAACTGACTGTGTGGAGTTTGCACGTTCTCCCCGTATCTGTGTGGGTTTCCTCCGGGTGCTCTGGTTTCTTCCCACAGTCACAAAGATGCGCAGGTCAGGTGAATTGGCCATGTTAAATTGCCCATAGTGTTAGGTTAGGGGTATGGGTGGGTTACGCTTCGGCGGGTCGGTGTGGACTTGTTGGGCCGAAGGACCTGTTTCCACACTGTAAGTAATCTAAACTAGTGAATAGCCATTATCCTTTTCTAAAAGTAGGGAGTACAAAGCGAGATGGCACAGGTTTAAGGTGAGAGGAGAAAGATATAAAAAGGATCTGAGGGGTAACTTTTGCATGTAGTAGGTGGTGTGTATATGGCAAGAGCTGCCAGAGGAAGTACTGGAGGTGGGTATACTTACAACATTTAAGAGGTATGTGGATGGGGATATGAATAGAAAGGCTTCAGAGGGATAGGGGCTAAATGCTGGCAAATGGCACTAGATCAGTTTAGAAAGACTGATCGGCATGGACGAGTTGGACTGAAGGGTCCGTTTCCATCCTGGCTAACCCTAGGACTCTATCTGCAAGGCACAAGTCATCAATGTGATGCTACACTCCCCACTCCCCTGAATGAGTACAGCTCCACAGCACTCAAGAAGCTTCATAATCTCCAGGGCAAAGGAGCCTCTTGCTTGGCATCACATCCCATAAACATTTGTTCCATCCACCAGAGACGCTCAGTGGCAGCAATGTATATTATCTCCAGGACGCGCTACAGAAATTCAGCAAAGTTCTTTCAGAAGCACATTGCAAAACCATGGCCACTTCCATCTTGAAGGACAGCACATACATGGGAACACCACCAACTGCAAGTTCCTTTCCCATTCTCGCAGCATTTTGTCTTGGAAATGGGATAACCTTCCCTTCACTGTCACTTGGTTAAAGTCCTGGAATTCCCTCCCACAGAACATTGTGGATCTAACAACAGCACATGGGCTGCAGTGATTCAAGTGCAATTAGGGACGACCTCGGCCCTCCAAACCTGAGGTGATCCAAATCCATTGTCTAAACCTATCGCCCATTTCCTAAACATCTGTATCCCTCTGCTCCCCAATACTCATGCATCTGTCCATATGCACCATAAATTAATCTACCATGCCTGCCTCTACTACCTCTGCGTTCCAGGCACCTACCACACTCTGTGTAATGTATTGCCGCATATATCCCCCTTAAACGTTTCACCTCTCACCTCGAACGCATGACCTCTTGTTATTGAATCCCTCACCCTGGGAAAAAGCTTATCTCTATCTACCCTGGCTATACCCTTCATGACTTTGTAGACCTCAATCAGGTCCCCCCTCAATCTGAGGATTTAAAATTTGTATTTAGGCAACAAGTATATGTAGATTTTTATTAACCACAAAATAGTGTTTCAATTTAAAAGATTACTATAAAATGGCTGAGAATAGTGACTGAACCCTGTGAATCTGTATTACTGATTTGCAGAATTAAGCTGAAATTCAGACAAGAGGGCAATAGAGTTTTCATAAAATGAACACTGACATATTAATTGACCATTCGAACTAACCTTGAACTGCTACCATAGCATGATGATTTACATAAATAAGATTTCTTTTCCGAGGAATACCATTGGATTAGGCTTTTGTCAATCATGTCACCATATTACAATTGATTGGACTTTTCTTGTAATTAAGAAGAGACATTGTTGGGCCTTTGTAACTGGTGTGTCCACATGAAGAGTCCAAGAAAGCTTGTTGTGGATGACCACTCCCAGCAGCTTGACTTTCTCCACTCGTTCCACCTCTGTGGTGTTAATGTGTAGGGGGGGGGGGGGGCATGAGTAACATCCCGCCAAAATCAGTCAGGAGTTCCTTGGTTTTGCCAGCATTGAGAGCTAGGTTGTTCTCAATGCACTATTTTTCCAGGTCTACCACCTCCAGTCTGTAGTCTGTTTTGTTGCCATCTGAGATTCGAACGACTGTGGTAGTGTCATCAGCGAACTTGTAAATGGCATTAGTCTGGTATTTGGCAATGCAGTCATGGTATACAGTGAGTACAGTAGGGGGCTGAGTACACACCCCGGGGGGGCTCCAGTGTTGAGTGTTAGTGAGGATGAAATATTGTCCCCAATCTTCACTGATTGTGGCCGGTGAGTCAGGAAAGTGAGGATCCAGTTGCAGACAATGGGGCTTAGTCCAAGATCAGTAAGTTTAGTAATCAGTCTCGAGGGGATAATAGTGTTGAAGGCTGAACTGTAGTCAATGAGAAGGATTCTTACATAAATGTTCTGGGTGTCAAGATGTTCTAGGGAGGAGTGAAGGGCAAGTAGTATGGCATCTGACATGGATCTGTTGGTCCAATAGGCAAATTGGAGTGGGTCAAGAGTAGTGGGGAGGCTGGAGTTGATTAATGCCATGACCAACCTTTCAAAGCACTCCACAACCACCGAAGTTAGGGCCACAGGGCGGTAGTCATTCAGACATGCTGCATGAGTCTACTTAGGCACAGGGATGATGTTGGCCATCTTGAAACAGGCAGGGACAGTGGCCTACTGCAGGGAGAGGTTGAAGATGTCTGAGAAGATCTCTGCCAGTTGATCGGCGCATGCTCTGAGTGCACAGCCTGGTACTCTGTCTGGTCTTATCGCTTGCCTTGGATTCACACAAAGGAAAACTGATCTGACCTCTGATGCAGTGACTGTTGGGGTAGGTTCATCAGGTTTTCACACAGAGGGTGGTATGTGTATGGAATGAGCTGCCAGAGGAAATGGTGGAGGCTCGAACAATTGCAATATTTAAAAGGCATTTGGATGGGGATAGCAGTGTGACCGCAGACAGGTTGTGTGTTTCACTGACGCTGGTTAAAAGTTCAAGATCCGGCAGTTTGACAAATTCAAACCAACTCCCACTTTCATTCTTCGCCAAGCACTCGCTGCATCTCTCTCTCTCTCTCTCTCTCCCTCTCTCTTTCCCTCTCTCTCTCTCTCCCTTTCTCTCTCTCTCTCTCTCTCTGTCTCTCTCTCTCCCTCTTTCCACCCTCCCTTTCTCCATCTCTAATATTTCTTTCTCTCTGATTTAATCTTGTCCATGGTAATCATTATTCACCTTTTAAAAGATAGCAGCATTTACATTCAACAATATTCCCTTTAATAGACTGGGGCACTGTTTTCCAGCAGTCTCTATGCCATCAATGCTGTGGGCCATTGACGCACAGGGAGACCCCACAGAGTACCCACTTCCTGCTCCAGAATGTGCTCAAATCCCACTTTTCTATCCAGGAAGAGACCTTGGCTGTCTTTGAGAGTCCTTTTTTTTAAAAAAACAATCATTCCCTCCATCTCAGGATTTAATTTTGTGGGTGGTACTTTCAAAAAGGAAGTGATTGGAGCTGGTTGGTGATGGGATATTGGAGAGCCCCGTTCTCTCCCCACTCCCCCAGATCCTGTCTCCCTTTCCCAGCCCAGCTACAAAGACACATCCCTCTATCGCTCCCTCCTTCCCACACACTCTCTCTCTTTGTCTGTATCTTGTGTTTTTTTACCCCGTTGTCTCAGAAACAATCGCCTTGTGCTGCAAAATATTTCCATCTCCTTCCACTTCAAATAACCACGAGTCACATTGCTGTGTGTGGGACGGTTTTATTTGTTTAAAATATCAACAAAAGAAAGCTGGGGAGGGCGTGAGAGAGAGAGATCCCCTCCCAGATACTCAGGGAATTGAAGTGAACTGGCCAACCTGCATCTCATTTATGCGATTATCACATTTGATCACCCAGGCCTGTACACATCTCACATCGCTCTGACATTAGAATAAGTCTTTGGAGGGAGTTTCTCATTTAAGGTTTTAATTCCTTCCTTGGGGAGTCCTGTCTGTTAGACACTGTCTGGGGATTAATGTATTTGTATCAAATCCCAAGGTCCTGTTTACTTTAACCCCAGGCTTCAACTGTTTTAAAAATACAGGTTCGCAATCCAACAGGAGCCAGTTAACCAGAGGCTCCCAAGCCCAGGGTCTCCCAGAGGAGATTAAACCTCAGGGTAAATAAACACACAACTCACGTGGGCCCCCACGGGGCACAGCCTGTCGACCAGGCCTCAGGACCGTATCCCCTCTGGAGATTGTTCTTTCCTGGCCTCGAACATTTTGGATCTTGGTCCCACACTAACATCTAAGGTTCTCTGACCCTAAAGCCCTGAAGCTGAGGTTCTGTCTTGGAATATTCCTGTTCTCAGTGTGACACAAAAAAAAACACTCTGACTTATATTTCTATATTTCCAGTGTGTGTGGGTGTATATATACGTGTGTGTGTCTGTGTGTGTATATACGTGTGTGTGTGCGCGCGTTTCTGTCTGTGAGTGAGCATATCTGTGAGAGCGAGAGACTATGAGTGTCCAACTTGAGTGTCAATGATTACATGATGGTACTCCTCACACTCACATACACACTCGCAGCCTCACACTCACACTCACTCACTCACTAACACAAAGGCACACACTCACTCACAACACACATACAATCACAAACACACAGACACACACACTCTCACATGCACTCGCACACACTCTCATACACACACATTTTCATGCACAGACACTGACTCTCGCTCACACATCCCTCACACACAGACACTGACTCTCGCTCACACATCCCTCACACAAACACTTACGCCCTCTCACTCTCTTTCTTACTCACTCTTCCCCTCGATATGGGTACAGTGCTTTGCATATCGAATATCAAATACCCAAGAGTGAGTTTCTGACTGGAGTCTAATCGAGGGCATATACATTTGGAGTAACAGGTACCATGAACTGAGTTACAGCCTGGAATCTAATTGAAGGGTTCAGGGGGATTTATATACAGAAGAACAGAGACAGAAGAAAGTTACAGACTGGAATCTAAACAAGATGTTTGATTACATTAGCTACAGACTAATATTTAACCAGGCGTGATTTAAAGACTGGAATCTAATCGAGGTTATTGGGGTGGTTTATATGCAGAGTGACTGATAACTGGGAGTGAGTTGCAGACAGGAATCTAATCGAAGGTATGGGGATGGTTTATATATAGAGAGACAGATACCCAGGAATACGTTACAGACTGGAATGTAATTGAGGGATTCAAGGTAGTTTTTATACAGCGTAACAGTTACCCGGGAGTCAGTTTTTGTGATGATAGAAATTACAGAGACATTCCATAAGACCATAAGAAACGAGACCATTCAGCCCATCGAGCCTACTCCACCATTCAATCATGGTTGATAGGTTTCTCAACCTCATTCTCCCGCTTTCTCCCTGTATCCTTTGATACTCATAAACCTATCTATCTCAGTCTTAAATATACTCAGTGAGCTGGGCCTCCCCAGCCTTCAGTGGGAATGAATTCCACAGATTCCCCACTCTCTGCCTCAACAAGTTTCTCCTTATCTCTGTTCTAAGAGCTCTTCCCTTTACTCTAAGGCTGTGCCATTGGGTCCCAGTCTCTCCGACCAAATGGAAACATCTTCCCAACATCCGCTCTGTCCAGGCCATACAGTATTCTGTAAGTTTCTATTTGATCCCTCCTCATCCTTCTGAACTCCATTGAGTATAGACCCAGAGTCCTCACATATTCCACATACGTTAAGCTTTTCATTGCTGGGACCGTTCTTGTGAACCTCCCCTGAACACGTTCCAGGGTCAGTATGTCTTCCTGAGATATGGGGCCCAAAACTATGGACAATACTCCAAATGTGGTCTGACCCGAGCTTCATAGAGCCTCGGAAATACATCCCTGTTTTTATAATCAAGTGCTCTCAAAATAAATGCCATCATTGCATTTGCCTTCCTAACTACTGACTCAACCTGCAGGTTTACCTTGAGAGAATCTTGGACGAGAACTCCCAAGTCTCTCTGCACTTCAGTGACTTCTGCAATTCACTGAATTTTCTCCCCATTTAGAAAACAGTCCATGCCTCTTTGCCTCTATTCCTCCGCCCAAAGTGCATGACCTTATCCTTTCCCACATTGTCGTCTATCTGCCACTTCTTTGCCCACTCTCCTTACCTGTCCAAATCCTTCTGCAGCCTCTCCACCTCCTCAATGCTACCTGTCCCTCTACCTATCTTTGTATCATCTATAAACTTAGTCCGAATGCCCTCAGTTCCTTTATCTAGATTGTTTATGTATCAAGTGAAAAGTTGTGGTCCGAACCACAGCCTTATGGAACACCACTCGTCACTGACTGCCATCCTCAGAAAGACCCTTTTATCGCCATTCTCTACTTTCTGCCGGACAGCCAAGCTTCTCTCCATGCCAGCAGTTTGCATCTAACACCATGGCACCTTATCTTACTCTGTAGCCTCCTGTGTGGAACCTTGTCAAAGGCCTTCTTGAAGTCCAAGTAGATAACATCCACTGGTTCTCCTTAGTCCAACCTGCCCATTATTTACTCAAAGAATTCCAGAAGAGTTGTCAGGCAGGACCTCCCTTGATGACTTTGCCCTATTTTACAATGCACTTCCAAGTGTTCAGAAATTTCATCCTTCACAATGGATTCCAGGATCTTACCCATGACCAAGGTTAGGCTAATCAGTCTGTAATTTTCTGCCTTACTCACTTTTTAAACAGGGGTGTTAAGTTGGCGATTTTCCAGGCCTCTGGGATACTTTCTAATTCTAAAGATTCCTGAAAGATCACCACTAATACCTCCACTATTTCTTCAGCCATCTCCCTTAGACGTCTGGGGTGTAGTCCGTATGGTCCAAGTGATTTATCCACCTGCAGGCCATTCAGGTTCTCTAACATTGTCTCCTTGGTGATGGCCACCATACTCAGCTCTGCCCCCTCACTCTCTTGAATGTTTTGGGATATTCCTCATGTATTCCACCGTGAAGCCTGACACAAAGTAATTGTTCAGTTCCTCAGCCATTTCATTGTTTCCCACCACTACTTCTCCAGTGTCTTTTTCCAGTGACCCAATATCCACTTTTGCCTCTCTTTTGCACTTTACATATCGAAAGAAATTCTTACAGTCTTCCTTTATATTACTGGCTAACTTACCCTTCTATTTAATCTTCTCCCTCCCCTTATTCCTTTTTATGTTGCCCCCTGTTGGTCTTTGTAAGCTTCCCAATCCTCTGGTTTCCCACTGTCCTTCACCACATTCTGTGCTTTCTCTTTTGCTTTTCTGCAATCCCTGACTTCCCAACTCAGCTATTGTTGTCTCATTCTCTCTGGACCAGGCTTCTTTTCCCTCAGGATGAATCTCTGTTGTGTCTCCTGAAATACTCCTAGAAACACCTGCCATTGCTATTCCACTGTCCTGTCAGGCACCTCTCCCAGTCAATTCTACCCAGCTCCTCCCTCATGACTCTGTTGTTGCTTTTATTCAGCTGTAATACCGTTCCTTCTGATTCTCCCTTCTCCTCTCAAATTGTAGAGTAAATTCAATCATATGATGATCACTGCCGTTTCAAGTTCCTTCACCTTAAGTTCCCTGATCAAGTCTGTCTCATTGAACAACAGTATTGCCTGCTCCCTCATGAGCTCCACCACAAGCTGCTCCAAAAAGCCATCTTGTAGACATAGAACATAGAACAATACAGCACAGAACAGGCCCTTCGGCCCACGATGTTGTGCCAAACATTTGTCCTAGTTTAAGCACCTATCCATGTACCTATCCAATTGCCGCTTAAAGGTCACCAATGATTCTGACTCTGCCACTCCCACAGGCAGTGCATTCCATGCCACCACCACTCTCTGGGTAAAGAACCTACCCCTGACATCCCCCCATACCTTCCACCCTTCACCTTAAATTTATGTCCCCTTGTAACACTCTGTTGTACCCGGGGAAAAAATCTCTGACTGTCTACTCTATCTATTCCTCTGATCATCTTAAAAACCTCTATCAAGTCACCCCTCATCCTTCGCTGTTTCAATGAGAAAAGGCCTAGCACTCTCAACCTATCCTCGTACGACCTATTCTCCATTCCAGGCAACATCCTGGTAAATCTCCTCTGCACCCTCTCCAAAGCTTCCACATCTTTCCTAAAAT